>NC_135972.1:41213897-41334687 GCF_053455715.1 Rhinoraja longicauda
GCTCGCAGGTCCCTGGGTGGGGGCCAACCTCGGGAGCTCCGGCAGCGGCAGCGTCTTCGTCCGCCCCGAATCACAGGGCTTGGGTCGGCCCACTGTGGACCATTCACCATCCGGCGTGGCCTTGAATAGGCCGCGAGATTTTCCACCGCCCGGCGGGGCCTTCAATGTCGGGAGCCCCAACCCCCCCAAAGTGGCAAATTCGACTGCAGGGAAGAGAAAGACATTCTGGCCTTCCATCACAGTGAGGAGGTGACTGGAGGAGACTCACTGTGATGGATGTTTTTTTTGTTTTATGTTGGTTTTGTGATTGTGGGTTTTATTGCTTTCTTTTTATTGCTTTTCATTGTTGACTGTGGGTAATGTAATTTCGTCCAAAAACATGTTTTTGGATGACAATAAAGGCTATTCTATTCTATTCAATTTGCAAATTAAACATCCAATGGCATCGGTACATTTTCTCAAAAATGAAGTACATAGCACATAGAACATAGAAGAGTACAGCACAGGAACTGGCCCTTTGGCTCACACTGATTGTGCCAACTATGATGCCAAGTTATTCTGATCTCATCTGCCTGTACATGATCCATATCCCGCTACTTCTATCTAAAATCCACGAATGCCACTGTCGTATCCACCTCCACCACCACCCCTGGCAATGCGTTCCACGCCCCACCACTCACTGTGTAAAAAAACATTGCCCACACATCTGCATCAAACTATCTCCCTCTTCACCTTATAACAGTGCCCTCTAGAGTTGGACATTTCAACGATGGAAAAAAGGTTCTGACTGTCTACCCTATCCATGCCTCTCATGATTTGATCCCTCTCTATCAATTCTCCCCTCACCCTCTGAAGTTCTTAACAAAAATTATGATGAGTTGTCATTTTCAGGTTTGAATGTCATTATGTGTGTAAAAGTGTTTTATTTTTTTCTCTCCAAGTCTGTTGATAAAGGACAGCAATATACTGTATGAACCAGTAGATTATGCTACACTACTGCAATGAATTTATTCATAGATGGCCTCAACTCATTCCACTACATAAGTGAAACTCTACTTGTCCATTTTTGCTGGATTTACAGTCCATCAAAATGAAAATCAGTGCTTGATATCCCCTTTTACAATTTCTGAGGAGTTTATATTTACTTTAATGCATAGTCTCAAACATGTATGCAATTTTTGGACCAAAGACCTTGGGTCCCATTTCTGACTGCTTTGACTTAACAGCCTATTCAGGAGCATTACAACCAGCAGAATTCTCTGTAAGAATTAAATAATTTATCAGTGGTAAGTGATTTGAGTGATAGATAACCTTAAGATTCAAACTTATGCACTTTCTCTCTGAGGAGAGATGTCCTGTCACTCAAAATATCCCTCATAAACAGAAGAATCTCAATGCAAATGCAAATTCAAAATATCACCCAGATGTAGATGCTTCTCTCTCCCCCAAAAAAACCCACATGGTGATTAGAACTTTAATAAATTAGTATAAGCGGCATATAGTTATTACTGCCAAAATTGAGCAAATAATAAGTTATTGGATGGATAAGAAAAGCTTAGAGGGATATTGGTCAAACATGGGCAATGGGACTAGCTGAGATGGACATCTTGGCATGGACTAGTTGGGCTGAGTGGCCTTTTTCGGTGCTGTAAACTGCATGCTGTACATACAATAATGAATGCATGATATTGAAAGTTCCTTTTCAACTTATGTAAAGTTGCGATCACCTGGCAGTAATTGATAGTGGGACCTGAAATGCAAAAATTAACACCAACGTTGCCAGTTTACATTTGAAGTGTACATCAATAAGCGAGCAAGATGCATACAAAATATAAAATCAACTATTTCCTTCCAAGTTTCTAAAAGACAAAATATTTGCATGGTTAGAAAGAACTATTTCCTTAATACTCACCATCATCCACCACATTGCCAACCCTCTTTTCAAATTTGCTTCATTTTTTGTATACAAAGATAACACAGTAATGAGCCTGTTGAAGCTATCCCCACAGTATATATTGTCATGGAAACAACATCTAACTACTGAGAAAAGGAATACATTCTACTTGTAGGCTGCATGTGGACACCTCCAGAAAGGAGGAGCCAACTAGGTGTTCAGGCAGTTCAACTACTTTGTGAAGAGAGGGACTTGTTTTAAGAGATAGGCTTTGTTAGAGATGCAATCAAAAAATATTTCAATTCTGCTGCAAATCAAATAAATAAAGCAATATCTTCAATAAACTATTTCACTCAACATCAACAGATTCCCTGTCATTTTTATTTTTTAGGGCCAAGGTGCATTCTGCACTGCTGAAATTGTTGATAACAAAACTAAACAAACCCTGGGTTTCTAACTATTTGCTTAAATAAAATAGACCTTTAAAATTTTAAATTACAAATGTTGGATATGTGCTTATTGTTTAAATCGGGTGCTTTCATTTCTGTTTTAGTGAAGTTCTGTTTTAATCAGGTGTATTTTTAATAATGTTATTTTGCAATAGCATTAATGATGAATATGCTGCCTCAATCCATTCTTTTATCAAAGTACCTAATCTGTCTGCGGTTGACAGCTAACGGCATATGATCCAGTAAACAAATACTTTCAGAGTATTAGAGTTCTACTAAAGCTAAGACTGTCAGCACAAATCTAATCTTCACAAAGGGAAAATAATAAACTGTTCATCACCTCTCATGGCCTTAACTAACATGGAAGTTGTCATGGAAACACTTCTGTGAAGGTCTCTTTGGATAAATGTGTCTAACTTAATTTCTATTAAGCTGAGAAAATCAGTTTAACCATATAATGCACAGCAGCTAGAAATACTGGAACTACTGTACCTTTTTCTAAATATACTGTCCCCAAAGTAAATTTTTTTCACCAAACATTTTGTGATTATATCTGCAGAATAACATTTTAGAAACTTAATCTGAATAAGTGTGCTCGAATGTCGCATTTTGATGTTAAATGAGTGAAATATTGCCATATTGCAAAATAGGGAATTTTTCTTAAACTTTTCGCAAATGTGAAAGTTATCAGTTGTGTTCCTCCTCCCCTGACTCTTAATCTCCACAATCTTCTGAGAGAATGTAAAAGTAAGAGAGAAAAAGTAAGCAAGGTAAAAGGAAGGTGAGAAAAGGAGGAAGAAAGAGTGAGGGAGAAAATGAAATGAGAGAGCAACAGGGAGAAAATTATATAGTGAGAGAAAAAAGTGAAAGAGGAAGAGAGTGAGAGAAAAAGTAATAAAAAGTGAAGAGAGAAATTAAGGAGAAAGGGCAGAGAGGAAATGAGTGGGAGAAAAAAATGTGTGAGTGACAGAGCATGAGAAAGAGAAAAATGTAAGAAAGTGTGTAGGAGAGAAAGTGAGTGAGAAAGAAAGTATATGATAGAGAATGTGTGAGAAAAAGAGCGAAACAGAGAGAATAAGAAAGTGAGAGAAAATGAGACAGAGCAAAAAAGTGAGAGAGGGAAAAAATGAGAGTAAGAGAAAAACAATAAGTGAGAGGAAGTGGAAGAGAAAGTGAGTGAGAATGTGAGGAGAGAGAAAGTAAGCGAGGGAGGAAATGAGCGAGAGAGAAAGAGAGAGAGTGTGTGAGAAATAAACCATGAGAGTGAACAAGAGAGGGAGAAAGAGAAAATGCGAGAGAAAAAATATATAAAGTGAAAGGAGAAAATGAGTGAGATAGTCAGAAAGTGAGAGAAAATGAGAGAGTGTGATTGAGAGAGAAAGTGAATAAGAAAGGAAGTGAGTGAATGAGAGAATGTGAGGAGAGACAATGCAAATGGGAGAGAAAATGCGAGACAGAGGGAAAGGGAGCAATGGAGAAAAAGTGAGGGAGCTTGTGATAGAGAAAGTGTGATAGAAAAAGTGTGAGAGAAAACTAAGAAAGTGTACGAGTGAGGGTAAAAGAGTGAGAGAGAAAGAGTGTGAGGCAGAAAGTGTGTGAGAAAGTATAAATGAGAGATAAAGTGAGAGAGGGGGAGAGAGAGCGAGCAAGAGAAAATGAGAATGAGAAAGCGGTAACAAATGAGAGGAAGTAAGAGATAAAGAGTGCAAGGGAGAAAATGAGTGAGAGAAACAGAGTGTGGGTGGACGAAACTGAAAGAGAAAGTGTGAAAGAGAAAGTATATAGGAAAAGTTCAGAGGGATATGGGTCAAACACAGGCAAATGGAATGAGCTATTATTAGGAATGATCTAAATAAGGCATCATCGACGGATGAATTGAGCCATAGGACTTATTTACATTATACAAAGTGAGGAGAGAGCAAGACAAAGCAAGGAGGAGAAGGAGAAAGAGAGAGGAGAGAGAAAAAGAAAGAGAAAGAGAGAGAGGGAGAGAGAGAGAGGGGGGAGAGAGAGAAAGAGAGAGAGAGGGGGAGAGAGAGAAAGAGAGAGTGAAAGAGAGAGAGAGAGAGAGAGAGAGAGAGAGAGAGAGAGAGAGAGAGAGAGAGAGAGAGAAAGAGAGAGAGAAAGAGAGAGAGAAAGAGAGAGTGAAAGAGAGAGTGAAAGAGAGAGTGAAAGAGTGAGTGAGAATGAGAGAGAGTGAGAGAGAGAGAGAGAGAGAGAGAGAGAGAGAGAGAGAGAGAGAGAGAGAGAGAGAGAGAGAGAGAGAGAGAGAGAGAGAGAGAGAGAGAGAGAGAGAGAGAGAGAGAGAGAGAGAGAGAGAGAGAGAGAGAGAGAGAGAGAGAGAGAGAGAAAGAGAGAGAGATATAGTAAAAACAGAGGAAACAGAAAAAGAGAGGAGAGGAGAGAGAGACAGCAAAAGAGAGGAGAGGGAAAAAGAGAAGAGTGAGCATGCAGTGTTTTTCTTTTGCAGGTTTTGAAGAGAACTCTTTACTACTTGGCAAAACTGTGCCACCATCACCCCCTTCAACACAAAAAATTACTTATCAATTTTAAACTTTTATTTTCTATTTCCATTCTCCTTACATCTCAGTCTGATGAAGGGTCTCGACCAGAAACGTCACCAATAGCTTTTCACTAGAGATGCTGCCTGACCCGTTGAGTTACTCCAGCTTTTTGTGTCTTTAGTTTTAGAGATCCAGTGCGGAATCAGGCTTGCCGGGTCTGCACCGACTCCACACATCCCCACACATTAACACTATCCTACACACACTAGCGACAATTTACACATACCAAGCCAATGAACCTACAAACCTTTATGCCTTTGGAGTGTGGGAGGTAACTGAAGATCTCAGAGAAAACCCACGTGGTCATGGAGAGAACGTGCAAACTCCACACAGACAACACCCATAGCCAGGATCACACCCGGGTCTCAGGCGCTGTAAGTGCTATAAGGCAGAGACTCTGCCGCTGCGCCATCGTGTCGCCCAGCAATCTTCAACATTTTTCAATATCATTTAAATAAATCATTGTTATTTTTTTATAAAACTATTTGTTTCAGTACCCCTCCCTAGCACAGTGGTAGAGCTGCCGCCTCACAGCGCCAGAGACCCAGGTTCAATCCTGACCTTGCTGTCTGTGTGGAGTTTGCATGTTCTCTGTGTGACCGCATGGGTTTTTCTGGATGCTCCGGTTTCCTCCCACATCCCAAAGTAAGCTGGTTCGTAGGTTATTTGGCCTATGTAAATTGCCCCTAGTGTGTGGTAGGATAATTGGTGTGTACAGGTGATGAATGGTGGGCCGTAGGGCCTGTTTCCATGCTGTATCTCTGAACTAATTTTGTTGTGTACTTTTTGAGATTGATAAGTAAAAAACATAAAGGTTACTTTGTGACTTTTATTAGTGATAAGGTTAAGCATATAAAATCGGATCAGGCTAAAGGGGGGTGCAACATTGCAGTCACTTAAACCCCTGTCCTACTTAGGCATTTTTTTAGGTGACTACAGGCGACTGGACTGTCGCCACACGGTCGCCGGGGTGTCGCCTGTATGGTCATGAGTAGTTTCCAAAGAGTCGTAGCGTTTTTCTGGTCACCGCTGGAATTTGAAATGTAAAAAGATTTTCAGCGACTGTTGGTTTGACGCCAATGATCGTAGCTTGGCGTCTCCTGATGTAGGAGAATTTCCAGGAGAATGTTTGCTTCTTCTGATGAATAAACGTTATATATCAAAGAGCTTCAGCCTCCGAGTGACTTGGTTCATAAGTTACATTACTGTTGATTTGTAAGCCTCACAAGCGGAATAGTTTACAGTCAGAGAGAAAGAAGATTTAAAAAGAGCGCCAAAGGCCAAAGAGTGCCAAAGACCTTCAAGTGTTTTCCGTGAAGGTCGGAGAGAAGCAGCAGCCAGAAGCAATGAGAGTGAGTAGTGGCTGGAAGTAGGTGAGTCAGAGAGAAAAAAGATTTAAAAAGAGCGCCAAAGGACCAGGTTTGAGTAATTTACAAATCAGCCCTAAAGTAATTGATTCCATAACAGATGGAGAAGTGCAGCTGCAGCCGAGCGGCCTTGTTAAGGTGAAGTGCCTTAGTGAGTAAAGTGTGAGTCTTTGGCTCAAGAGTCTTCGGCGAGGAGACAGAGGCAAGGCACTTGATCGAAATTTGTGATTTTTGTCACTGAAGAAATGGCAGGCAAGTTGGTGCAGTGTGTTTCCTGCAGGATGTGGGAAGTCAGGGACACCGCTGGAGCTTCAGGAAACCACACCTGCAGGAATTGTGTCCAGGTGCAACTGCTGAATGAATGTGTTGGAGAACTGGAGCAACAGCTGGATGACCGACCGCAGGGCTATCCAGGAAAACAAGGGTTTCCTGGAAAGGACCTACAGTGAGGCTGTCATGCCAAGGTTACAGGAAGAGCGAAGGTGGGAGACTGTGAGAAAGTGGAGTAAATGTTGAGTGCCTAATGAAAACAGGTACACCCTCTTGGAAGTTGTCAGGGCAGAAGACGCTTCCAGTCCGAGAAGCGGACAGGTTGGTGGCTCCAATCCTGACGATAAGACTCGACCGGTGAGACCGACGTCGGGCAGAGCCATAGTGGTGGGTGACTCCATTGTCCGAGGTGCGGACAGGAGATTCTGTGGCGGCAGGCGAGACTCGAGGATGGTCTGTTGCCTCCCTGGTGCCAGGGTTAAAGATGTCACGGAGTGACTTTAGAACATCCTCGAGAGGGAAGGTGAGCAGCCGGAAGTAGTTGTGCATGTGGGCACAAACGACATCGGGAAGAAAAGGAAGGTGGTTCTGCAACGTGAGTTCAGAGAGTTAGGAAGAAGGCTGAAAAGCGGGATTTCTAGGGTGGTTATCTCTAAATTGCTTCCTGTACCTCGTGCTGGTGAGAGCAGGAACAGGGAGATAGGGGATCTGAATGTGTGGCTGGGGGGCTGGTGCAGGGAGCAGGGATTTAGATTTATTCTGGGGTAGGGGTGACCTGTACAAAAGGGACGGGTTACACCTTAACAGCAGGGGGACCAACATTCTGGCAGGCAGATTTGCTTGTGCTAGTGTGGGTTTAAACTAAATAGTTGCATCGCACAGTGAACCGGCACAGATTTACTTGCACTTTATTCTGTTTTAAAACTGTTCTAATTTATTTCATCGGGTTGTTTAAATTAATACTGACTAGCTAATTAATTTATTGCATCGTATGGGAGACACATTCCCAATCTCGTTGTGCCCCTGTACAATGACAATAAAGATATATTGTATTATATTGTATTGTATTGTGGGGGGGAGGGGTTGACAAATTGGGAGTATAAAGATGGAGTTAAAGGGGAAGACAGTACAGGAAAAGTTACAAAAGACTGCCGAATTAATGAGAAAGTAAGTTAAAGAAAGGATAAGAGAGAATGGTCAGGGCCAATAGTGACCGCTGTGAGAGGGGAGGTGAATACCGAAGTTAAAGTGTTTTATATGAATGCGCGAAGTATAAGTAATAAAGTGGATGAGCTTGAGGCTCAGTTAGAAATTGGCAAGTATGATGTTGTGGGAATTACAGAGACATGGCTGCAAGGGGACCAGGGCTGGGAGCTGAATATTCAGGGGTATACGTCCTATCGAAAAGACAAACAGGTGGGCAGAGGGGGTGGGGTCGCTCTGTTGGTAAGGAATAAAATTCAGTCCCTTGCAAGGGGTGACATAGAATCAGAAGATGTAGATTCAGTATGGATAGAACTGAGGAATTGTAAGGGTAAAAAGACCCTAATGGGAGTTATCTACAGCCCCCTGAACAGTAGCCTGGACATAGGGTGCAAGTTGAATCAAGAGTTAAAATTGGCATGTCGCAAATGTAATGCTATGGTGGTTATGGGAGATTTCAACATGCAGGTAGTCTGGGAAAATCAGGTTGGTACTGGACCCCAGGAAAGGGAGTTTCCGAGATGGATTCTTAGAGCAGCTTGTACTGGAGCCGACCAGGCAGAAGGCAATTCTGGATTTAGTGTTGTGTAAGGAACCGGATTTGATAAGGGAACTCAAGGTAAAGAAGCCATTAAGAGGCAGGGACCATAATATGGTGGTGCTGGCTCGAAGGGCCGAATGGCCTACTGCTGCACCTATTGTACCCATCTGTCCAAGGCCTACTCCACTGCCAGACTGAGGCCTCACGTAAACTACAAGAACAGCACCTCTTATTAGACAACCTCTTGTCTATTGTCTAATAAGAGGTGCTGTTCTTGCAGTTTACGTGAGGCCTCGGTCTGGCAGTGGAGTAGGCCGTGGACAGATGGGTCAGTGTGGGAATGGGAAGGGGAATTGTAGTGGATGCAACCGGGAGGTTGAGCTGGCCCAGACCCAACGTCAAACACCACGCAGCTGGGGCCTGGGTCGGCACCGCGGAGGCGTCCGGAGAGGACCCGGCAGTGTTAATGGAGAGGTCGGTGCGGCCGTCGCTGATGGCGCTGACCGATGGATGAGGACGGACACGTGGAAGTGAGGACGCCTCTGCCGGGGTAAGGAACAAAGGAGGACCCGGTGTGGGGGGACTGCCGTGAGGGAGGGGGAGGGGGAGAACAAAGGGGGACATGGTGCGGATAATGTGTATACTTTGTAACTTTCACAACGCCCTTATGTTGCGACTATTTGCATACCTTGGGTACGCAAGCAAAGAATTTCATTGTGACTTGTCATATGTGGCAATAAAGCATTCATTCATTCATTCATTCATTCATTCATTCATTCATTCATTCATTCATTCATTCATTCATTCAGAAATCTGAAATAAAAACTGAAAATGTTGGAGGCAGTGAACATTTCAAATCCAAAACCCGTCATCAAAATGAGCGAAGACAATCCTTTCCAATGGGAAATCCCCATTTCCGTAGGTTCAGGTATATCAAAGCAAAATCTAATCAATGACATAACTGTACAGCATTTGCTGCAGGGGGAAGAGTGGTGCAGCAGTAGTGTTCCTGCCTTATAGCGCCAGAAATTCAATCCTGATTATGGGTGCTATATCATCATATCATATATATACAGCCGGAAACAGGCCTTTTCGGCCCTCCAAGTCCGTGCCGCCCAGTGATCCCCGCACATTAACACTATCCTACACCCACTAGGGACAATTTTCACATTTACCCAGCCAATTAACCTACATACCTGTACGTCTTTGGAGTGTGGGAGGAAACCGAAGATCTCGGAGAAAACCCACGCAGGTCACGGGGAGAACGTACAAACTCCGTACAGTGCAGCACCCGTAGTCAGGATCGAACCTGAGTCTCCGGCGCTGCATTCGCTGTAAAGCAGCAACTCTACCGCTGCGCTACCGTGCCGCCCACGGTATCTGGCAAGAGTTTGTATGTCCTCCCTGTGACGACGTGGGATTTCCGGTTTAATCCCAAACTCCAAAGACGTACAGGTTTGTAGGTTAATTGGCTTCGGTAAAATTGTCCAAGTGTGTAGGATAGTGTTAGTGTACGGGATGATCACTGGTCGGCGTGGGTTCGATGGGCCGAGGGACCTGTATCCGTGCTGTATCTCTAAAGTCTAAAGTCTAAAGCAAGGGTAATCAGATTGCAACATCCAGATTTCCGATTTATGTAAGGTCTCCAGAAGTCATCAACTGATTTCTGCCACAATGGCAGTGAGCTCTGCCACTCACTTATTATTTGCACAAAGTCCAGCTACAATAATTGTAATTCAAATATTACCTTGCTTGCTTAGTACTCCGGAGTGAATGGAATCAGCATTAAAAGATATCATAATGCAGAAATATAATTACTGACAGCATGATAATTCATGAAACTGAAGCAAACTCCTGCCTTCCTGCTGTACAATGCAGAGCCTTAAAACTTGTTTGAGCCTCTAGCACTTGGCTCATGCTTCTGCAGCAATGAAGAGATGACTCCGAGGCAATGTGCAAATGTTGCTTGTAAAACATAGAACAGGGGACTATATCAAATGCCTTACTAAAATGTACGTAGCCAACATCCATAAACCGACCCTTCTCAATCACCTTTGCCTCTGTGGCTTAGTATTAGGCAGACTGGATCAAGCAATGCTTGGGCGGCACAATGGAACAGTGTCGAGCGCTAGAATTCCGGGTTTGATCCTGATCTCCAGACCTGTACAGAGTTTGTATGTTCTTCCTGTGACCATGTGGGTTTTCTCAGGGTGCTCCTACCACATTCCAAAGACTTGAAGGTTTATAGGTAAATTAGCTTCTGTGAATTGTCCCGAGTGTGTAGGATAGAACTACAAAAGTGGAGTGGTTTTGCAGATAGTGAAGATGGTTGTGAAAAATTGCAGCAGGTTCTTGATCAATTGGCCAGTTGGCCAATGGTTGATGGAATTTAATACAGAGAAATGTGAGGTGTTGCATTTTGGAAAGTCGAACATGGGCAGGACCTAAACAGTGAATGGTAGACCTCTGGGGAGTGTTGTAGACCAGACGAATCTAGGAATGCAGGTGGATGGAATGAAGGTGGAGTCGCAGGTAGATAGCGTGGTCAAAAAGGCATTTAGCACAATGGCCTTCATCAATCAGAGAATTGAGTATAGACGTTTGGGAAGTCAAGTTGCAGTTGTGTAAGATTGGTGAGGCCACATTTAGTTCTGTTATAGGAAAGATGTTGTCAAGCATGTTAACATAGAAAATAGAATAAAATGTTAGCATAGAATCAGAAGTTTTTGAATCATTGTGGACAGAACTGAGAAATTGTAAGGGTAAAAAGACCCAAATGGGACTTATCTACAGGCCGCCAAACAGTGGCATGGATAGTTGTATTAGGAGTTAAAACTGGCATGTAACAAAGGTAATGCCACTGTGGTTATGGGGGATTTCAACATGCAGATAGACTGGGAAAATCAGGTTGGTACTGGACCCCAAGAAAGGGAGTTTGTAGTGTGCCTCCGAGATGGATTCTTAGACAAATTGTACTGGAGCCTACCAGGGAGAAGGCAATTCTGGATTTAGTGTTGTGTAATGAACCAAATTTTATGAAAGGAACTCAAAGTAAAGGAACGATTAGGAGGTAGTGAAACAGGTGAATTGGTGCACCGAATAGGTGCCCTTTGGTACACCGAGTCCATGCCGATCAACAATCACCAGCACACTAGTTCTATCCTAGACACTAGGGATAATTTACAGAAGCCAAAAAACCTACAAACCTGCACATCTTTGGAATGTGGGAGAAAAATGGATCTCCCAGAGAAAACTCATGTGGTCACAGGAAGAATGTACAAACAACATACAGATAGCATCTCTAGTCAGGATTGAACCCGGGCCTCTGGCGCTATGAGGCAGCATCTCTACTGCTGTCGCCCTTTTCAGGACTTTGAGATCAAGAGATTCAGGACTTTTCAGGACTTTGAGATCAAGCAGATCAAGAGATCCTATTCCCCCCCCCCATTAACTTTCATTGCTGTGTGCCAATATTTAGAGGGAAATTATGTACCGTTATACACTGTGGGATTACACTCATTATGATCCAGACTGAAAAAGCAAAACATAATATGTCATTTGGGGTCTCAGCAATTAGTAACAATTTTTGATAGTTAATAAGTCATTATTAAATTCAGCCAGAGTGCAGAATTTTGCACCCAGTGTCAAATAAATTGTTTGGTTGTCTGCCTCATCTTTCTTCTCAGCTTCCATCTACAATGTGCATTCTGATCAAATCCATAATATTTCTCAAAATGCTTCTAAAGTCTTTTATCTATCCTCAACCATCGCAATGGCTAGGTTCATTCTTTAATCTTAGCTTAAAATTAATTATTTTCTGCAAACTATTGAAGTTGAGCTTCCATCCAACTGCTGGTTCATTTGTTGGATCAGCGTGAAGGAGCTGAAGAACCAGCATAATTGGGAGGAATCTTATTGTTGAAAGAGATATTGTCCGTTTAAATAGTCCAGACTCTGCTGTCAGAATGCCAATTGTACAGCTAAAGAACTGATTTCCACTCACCCTGAGCCAGTACTGCAAGTAATATGTAATTTGCCGTTTTTTTTCAGTCTGACATAAACCCAGAGGATGGGGCAACAAAGTTCAGATGCAAATATATGGTGCTGTTTTTTCCCCCTTTTCACCTACAACACCCTATATGGTACAACTCCCCATATTAACCTTTCCTCCCCCCCCCCCCCCCCCCACCCCCACCCCCCACCCCACACATACATCTTTTTTTAAATAACTCCGTTTGTTTACTATGCTTAACATAGATGTTTTCAAAGTAAACTAATTTCATAGTTTTGGATTGTTTAAACCATCACCCCATTATCTGTAGCTTTCAGAATAATAATTTGGTTCAGTAGGCCAGCTGGTCTTTGGGAATAACTTGACTCTTCAGTGAGCTAATTCTGCTTTTATCTGTGGATTCTTCTGTCTCTGACAGTGAAGTAATTGTCATTATTCTTGCTTGCATGTAATATTTTCTACCTCACTATTCCATGTTATTCATATCTGGTATTGTGAATTATAATAGCATGAATACAATTATGATTGACATTCTAAAATCTGTATTACAAATTCAGCCAATTGTGCTTGGCATCTTGATCAGTCTGATGTATCCCAAGACCATTTTATCCCAGCCTATAGCCTCACTAAATTGGTAGAACTAATAAAGACAACTTTAGTGAAAATAAGTGTCAACTGCTGTTTCTCATCTCCTCAGAGCTGTTCATTTTTGGTTGCTTGTCGAAACATTTTAATAGTGTCTAAGAATTCTCATTCAGACGGTTACAGTGTTTTCTTTTCTCTTGGGAAAGCAGACCAGTGTGATTTAATCATTTTGCCCCTCGCCCACCACCTCCCCACCCAGGCACACACACACAGTTCCACACATTCTTTTTTCTGGATCTTTTTGCTTTATATACTCCGACGAAACTTCTCATCATAAATTAATCCCTTTCATCGGGTTACAGCAGCTCTAATCTTAGTACTGTTTTCTATAGTGAGATCACCAAGCCACAAAACAAGCTGGAGATGGTGCAGATGATGATAACATTGAAGGTGATTAGACGATTTATCAGACCTTTCTACTAATTCGGTCAGGTCTGACAATAATGAAGGAGAATTCCAACATGCCCAGAGCACACGCATTCTAAAAAGTTTGGAGCAGTACAGTTTTTCTTACCATTCCATCTTGGAATCTTTTCTCCTTCAAATATTTACATGATAGCATTTTAAAGGTAACCAACAAATCTACATCCATAATAAGGTATATAGGATGGAACTCCAGATGCTGGTTTACACTGAAGATAGACACGAAAAGCTGGAGTAACTCAACGGATCAGGCAGTATCTCTGGAGAGGACGGATAGGTGACGTTTCGGGTTGAGACCCTTCTTCAGACTGAGAGTCAGGAGAAAGGGAAACGAGAGGCATAGAAGATAAATAGAATAAATGAATGAAAGATATCCAAAAAGCAACGATGGTCAAGAAATGGTGGAGCCCACAATGGTCCATTTTTGGCTGTGGGTAGGTGATAACGGGTTACAGACAGTGAAATTCAACAGGATGACAGTGAAACGAGTACGACTACTAGGCTGGAGGGGGATGCAAGGGTTACCTGAAGTTAGAGAAACTTATACCGCTGGGTTGCAAGCTGCCCAAGCAAAATACAAGGTGCTGTTCCTCCAATTTGTGTTTGGTCGCACTCTGACAATGGAGAAGGCCCAGGACAGAAAGGTCAGTGTGGGAATGGAGGGGGAGTTAAAGTGTTTGGCAACCGGGAGATTGCGTATGTCAAGATGGACTGAGCAAAGGTGTTCAGTGAAACGATTGTCCAGTCTGAGCTTTGTTTCTCAGATACATAGGATTCTGCACCTGGAACAGTGGATACAGTAGATGAGGTTGATGAGTGCCTCACCTGAAATAGTGTAGGATTAGGTGCTGTATGCAATGGTGATGGGGTGAAAGGTGAGGACTTGGGGGACTCTGTCCCTGTTGCGACTGGGGTAAGGGGGAAGCAAGAGTGGAGCTGTGGGGTACCTGAAGACACGTGTGAGGGCCTCATATATGATAGGAGAGGGGAACCTCCGTTCTCTAAAGAATGAGGACATCTCAGATGTCCTGGTTTGGAACATCTCATCTTGGGCCCAGATAATAATAATAATAATAATATTCATTTATTGTCATTGTAACGAGTACAACGAAATTAAAAAATAGCCAATCCTGACGGTGCGTACAAACATATATGCAATAAATGCAAAAACAAATAAATACAATTATATTAAGTACAAAGATTTTTTAACAGTGTTGCCTAGTGCAGAAGGTCGTGTTCAGTTCTCGTATGGCCCTGGGGTAAAAACTGTTCTTAAGTCTGTTTGTTCGGGATTTGATCGACCTGAAACGTCGACCAGAGGGCAGATGAACAAACAGACGGTGGCCGGGGTGGGATGGATCTTTTATTATTTTGCCTGCTCTACTGAGGCAGCGTAGGCTGAACAGGTGCTCCAGGGAGGGCAGTGAGCAGCCGATGATCTTCTGGGCCGTTGTGATGACCCTCTGAAGGGCCTTCCTGTCCTTTTCTGAGCAGCTGGCATACCATGTGGTTATACAGTATGCCAGCACACTCTCGATGGAGCAGCGATAGAAGGACATCATGAGCTTCTCCTGCAGGTTGGTTTTCCTGAGGATCCTCAGGAAGTGGAGTCTCTGCTGTACCTTCTTTACTGTGGTGATGGTGTTGGTAGACCAGGTAAGATCCTCTGCGATGTGCGTACCCAGGAACCTGAAAGCGGGTACCCTTTCCACACAGACCCCATTGATGTAGAGTGGGTCGTATTCTACACTGGTTTTCCTGAAGTCAATTATAAGTTCCTTTGTTTTGGAGGAGTTCAGGACAAGATTGTTCACTGAACACCATGCTGCCAGCCTTTGGATTTCATCCCTATAGGCTGTCTCATCTCCTCCTGAGATGAGTCCAACCACAGTCGTGTCATCCGCGAACTTGATGATGGTGTTGGTGGGATGGGTGGGGGCACAGTCATGAGTGTAGAGGGAGTAAAGGATGGGGCTCAACACACAGCCCTGTGGTGAGCCGGTGCTCAGTGTAATGGTGGAGGAGAGGTGAGGGCCTATTTTGACGGTCTGGGGGCGGTTGGTCAGGAAGTCCTTGATCCATTGGCAGATGGTTTGGGAAAATCCAAGGTCAGAAAGTTTGGTGACCAGTCTGCTCGGGATGACCGTGTTAAAGGCAGAGCTGAAGTCGAGGAAGAGCATCCTCACATAGCTCCCCTGGTGTTCAAGGTGGGTCAGTGCAGTGTGAAGAGCAGTGTCGATGGCATCCCCTGTAGACCTATTT
Organism: Rhinoraja longicauda; assembly: GCF_053455715.1. Taxonomy (NCBI): domain Eukaryota; kingdom Metazoa; phylum Chordata; class Chondrichthyes; order Rajiformes; family Arhynchobatidae; genus Rhinoraja; species Rhinoraja longicauda. Next base: position 41,229,528 of record NC_135972.1, read on the forward strand.
GCTCTGTAGGCAAACTGGTATGGGTCGAAGGTGGGTGGGAGGCTGGCTTTGATGTGCTGCAGGACCAGTCTCTCGAAGCACTTAGTGATGACCGGTGTGAGTGCTACCGAACGGTAGTCGTTAAGGCTGCTGATGACAGACTTTTTCGGCAGTGGGATGATTGTGGCGGACTTCAGGCAGGGAGGGATGGTGGATTTTAAAAGGGACAGGTTGAAGATTTTTGTGAAGACCTCAGATAATTGGTCTGCACATTCCCTCAGCACTCTGCCCGTCACACCATCGGGGCCTGCAGCTTTCCTGGGATTCACTGCTCTGAGCACGCGCTTAACATCATACTCCTGCACAGTGAAGGTGTTGCTGTCAGGTGCTGGAGAGGGTGTTATGTCTGCCACTGTAGCTTTCACCTCGAAACGAGCAAAGAAACAGTTAAGTTCCTCTGCCAGCGAGGCGTCGCCGTCGGCAGTCGTGCGGTTGCTGGTCTTGTAGTTGGTGATGTGCTGGATGCCTTGCCATACCCGTCGTGGGTCATTGTTGGTAAAGTGGTCCTCAATCTTCCTCTTGTAGGACGCTTTGGCATCCTTGATGCCTCTCTTCAGGTTGGTTCTAGCAGCACTGTATAGAGCTCTATCACTAGACCTGAAGGCGGTGTTACGGTCCTTGAGGAGAGACCTGACATCCTTTGTCATCCAGGGTTTCTGATTGGGATACAACCGGATGCGTTTGTCGACGGTGACATTGTCAACACAGTTTTGGATGTAGCAAAGTACAGTTGATGTGTACTCCTCCAAGTCCTGATCCTCAAAAATATCCCAGTTGGTCCTTTCGAAGCAATCCTGCAGCTGCGAGGAAGCTCCTTCAGGCCATGTCTTAACAGTCTTTATGGTGACTGGAGCTTTCCTCCTGAGTGGGGTGTATGCTGGAGTTAGGAATATGGACAGGTGATCTGACTGCCCCAGGTGTGGTAGTGGTGCTGACCTGAAACCCTTCTTAATATTTGAATAGACCTTGTCTAGTGTGTTTTTCCCCCTGGTAGCACATCTTATGTGTTGTTCAAGTTTCGGGAGAACTGACTTTAGGTCTGCATGATTGAAGTCCCCGGCTATGATGTGGGCTGCTTCTGGATATGTGCTCTGTTGTGAGTTTATTGCACCGAGCAGGTAGCCTAAAGCTGTGCTAGCGTTAGCATTCGGTGGGATGTAGACTGCTGTTACTATAACCCCTGTAAATTCACGAGGAAGGTAAAAAGGCCTGCATTTAACTGTTAGGGACTCCAGATCAGGAGAACAATGGCTATCTATGATTTGGATGTTAGTGCACCAGTTGTTGTGCACGTAAATGCATAACCCCCCCTTGCTCTTACCGGAGTCGATGTTTCTGTGCCAACGAAACGCTGTACGCCCGGCTAGCTCAATGGCTCCGTCTGGGATAAGTGGATGAAGCCATGTCTCTGTTACTAAGAGAATGCAACAGTCCTTCACGAGTTTGTTTGCTGATATCTGTAGTTTTAGTTCGTCCATTTTGTTGATGATGGATCTGGCGTTGGTGAGAAACATGCTGGGTAGCGGTGGTTTGTGTGGCTGTCTCTTTAGCTTGGCAAGTATACCGGACCGGCGTCCTCGCTTTTGCTTCCTGTTTCTCCTCCGCCTGCGACGCCTGTTCGCGCCGACAACTATCCACGGAGAGCCCGGTGTCCTGGCTATCTCTTCCGGTATATTTTGCGGGTGTGGAAATTCGCGCATAAGGTCCCGATTGCACTGGAATCCTATGATCAGAAGATCCTTGCGGTTGTAAGTAGGATTTGCCTGATTTGCCTGGTTTGCATGACTAAAATTGACTAACAGACATAACACAGATAACACACATAAAACGCACCGAAAGGGAGAGCTGTGAGCCGCAGCATAGATGGAAGATGGGGATAGAGTCTCTACAGGAAGCAGGGTAGGAAGAAGTGTCGTCTAGATAGCTGTGGGTCAGTAGGTTTCTAATAGATGTCAGTTGATAGTCTCTCTCCTGTGATGGAGACAGTGAGATCAAGAAAGGGGAGGGAGGTGTCAAATTGTCCAAGTGAATTTGAGTGCAGGATGGAAATTGCTGGTGAAGTGAAGTTAATGAAGTCCATGAGTCTGCATGGGTGCAGGAGGTAGCCGCTAGATCCATCAAACAATATGGACATAAGCATGTGCATTTACTGGCTTACAAAAAACCCCACAAAGTGCTGAAGTAACTAAACGGGTCAGGCAGCATCTATGGAGAACATAAATTGGCAATGATTCGGGTCGGGCTCTTCTTCAGACTGATAGTAACGAGGACAATAGACAATAGACAATAGGTGCAGGAGGAGGCCATTCGGCCCTTCTGCCAGCACCGCCATTCAATGTGATCATGGCTGATCATTCTCAATCAGTACCCCATTCCTGCCTTCTCCCCATACCCCCTGACTCCGCTATCCTTAAGAGCTCTACCTAGCTCTCTCTTGAATGCATTCAGAGAATTGGCCTCCACTGCCTTCTGAGGCAGAGAATTCCACAGATTCACAACTCTCTGGCTGAAAAAGTTTTTCCTCATCTCCGTTCTAAATGGCCTACCCCTTATTCTTAAACTGTGGCCCCTTGTTCTGGACTCCCCCAACATTGGGAACATGTTTCCTGCCTCTAACGTGTCCAACCCCTTAATAATCTTATACGTTTCAATAAGATCTCCTCTCATCCTTCTAAATGGAGGAGGAGAAAACTGGAAGAGACATGGGGGTGGGTCAAAATCTGGCAAGTGATAGGTGGATACAGGTGAGGGGGGTTTCATTGGCAGATGGTTGGACAATGACCAGAGATGAAAAAACAAAAGGTGTGAGATAAGCAAATGAGGATAGAAGTGTGAAAGATGACACCAGAGGAAGGAATGTAGGTGGGAGTGGATGGGGTATGAACTCTACTTCTGTTACATTGCTGACTGCCTCGGTGCTACCACCTGCACCCACACAGAACTCAAGGACTTCATCAACTTCAACACCAATTTTCATCCTGTGCTCAAATTTACTTGGACCATCTCGGACACCTCCCTCCCCTTTCTTGATCTCACCGTCTCCATCACTAGAAATAGACTATTGACTGACATCTATTACAAACCCACTGACTCCCACAACTATCTGGACTACACTTCTTCCCACCCTGCTTCCTGCAAAGACTCTATCCCCAACTGCCAATTCCTCTGTCTACGCCACATCTGTGCCCAAGATGAAGTGTTCCATACTAGAACTTCTGAGATGTCCTCATTCTTTAGGGAACGGGGATTCCCCTCTCCCATCATAGATAAAGCCCACACTCGTGCCTCCTCAGTACCCCGCAGCTCAACCCTTGCTCCCCATCCCCTGGATTGCAACAGAGACAGAGTCTCCCTACTCCTTACCTTCCACCCCATCAGCCATCGCGTACAACACACAATCCTCCAAAATTTCCGCCACTTCCAACGGGATCCCACCACTAGCCACATTTTCCCATCTCCACCCCTTTCTGCCTTCCGCAGAGACCGTTCCCTCCGCAACTCACTGGTTAACTCATCCCTTCCCACCCAAACCACCCCCTCCCCAGGTACCTTCCCCTGCAACCGCAGAAGGTGCAACACCTGTCGCTATACATCCTCCCTTGTCTCTGTCCAGGGCCCCTGGCAGTCCTTTCAGGTTAGGCAGTGGTTCACTTGCACCTCCTCCAACCTCATCTACTGCATTCGTTGTTCAAGATGTGGACTCTTATACATCGGTGAGACCATAAGCGAGACTTGTACGAACACTGAATTCTCCCATTTTGGTCATAAATCTACAAATACCACCTCCCGCTCTTATTTCTCCTTGCCTCTCCTCCCCTACCACCTACATTCCTTCCTCTGGCTTCTCATTTCATGCCTCTTCTAGCAATGTCTTCTAATCTCAAACCTTTAGCACTTTCACCTCAGGCCTTTGTCCATATATGCCAATCTAACCCCCTTCATCTGTATCCTATCGTTTGCCAATCTTTGTGTCCCTTCCTCCCACCTCACTTCTAGCTTTCTTACCCCCTACTGCAATCATCCTCCCCACGTAAGGTTCAATGATATCCCCCCGATATCTTTCGAAACTCCAGCAGTCAAACATTCATTATACGTTAACCCACTCACCTTCTGGATCATTCTCGTAAACCCTTTCCAATGCCAGCACATCATTTCTCGGGTATGGACCCCAAACTGCTCAATATACACCAAATGCAGTCTGACCAGTGCCTTTACAGCGTCGGCATAACATCACTCCTTTCATATTCTAGTCCTCTTAAAATGAATTCTTACATTGCATTTGCCTTTCTTACTACCGATTCACCCTGCAGATTAACCTTTTCAGAATCCTGTATTAGCATTCCCAAGTCCCTTTGCACCTGATTTCTGAATGCTTTCTCGACTTACAAACGTTTCTACAATGTATTCCATCTGCCACTTCATGGCCCACTTTCTCAATCTGTTCAAATCTTTCTGCAAACTCCCTGCTTCTGCTACACGAGCTGCCCTTCCACTATCTTCGTATTATCTGTAAACTTGGCCACATACCATTCATACCGTTCATGAGAGGAAACGATAAGGTTTAGTTTAGTTTAGAGATATAGTACGGAAACAGGCCCTTTGGCCCACCGGGTCTGCACAACCAGGGATCCCCGCATATTAACACAATCCTACACAAATTAGGGACGATGTTTACATTTACCAAGCCAATTAACCCACATACCTGTACGTCTTTGGAGTGTGGGAGGAAACCGAAGATCTCAGAGAAAACCTGGTAAACCTATCCTACACTCTTCCAAAGCCTACACATCCTTCCTGTAATGGACCAACCGCACCCAATACTCCAAAAGCATTCGGCCCTTCGAGCCTGCACCGCCATTCAATATGATCATGGCTGATCATCCAACTCAGTATCCCGTACCTGCCTTCTCTCCATACCCCCTGATCCCTTTAGCCACAAGGGCCACATCTAACTCCCTCTTAAATATAGCCAATGAACTGGCCTCAACTACCTTCTGTGGCAGAGAGTTCCACAGATTCACCACTCTCTGTGTGAAAAACTAACTTTCTCATCTCGGTCCTAAAAGACTTCCCCCTTATCCTTAAACTGTGACCCCTTGTTCTGGACTTCCCCAACATCGGGAACAATCTTCCTGCATCTAGCCTGTCCAACCCCTTAAGAATTTTGTAAGTTTCTATAAGATCCCCATCAATCTTCTAAATTCCAGCGAGTACAAGCCGAGTCTATCCAGTCTTTCTTCATAACCTATCCAAGTCACATTGCAGCCTCCTAGCATCCTCCTCACAGCTAACACTGCCCCCCAGCTTCGTGTCATCCGCAAACTTGGAGATGTTGCATTCAATTCCCTCGTCCAAATCATTAATATATATTGTAAATATCACTAGTCACTGCCTGCCATTCTGAAAAGGACCTGTTTATTCCTACTCTTTGCTTCCTGTCTGCCAGCCAGTTCTCTATCCACATCAATACTGAACCCACAATACCGTGTGCTTTAAGTTTGCATACTAATCTCTTATGTGGGACCTTGTCGAAAGCCTTCTGGAAGTCCAGATATAACACATCCACTGGTTCTCCCTTATCCACTCTACTAGTTACATCCTCGAAAAATTCTATAAGATTCGTCAGACATGATTTACCTTTCATAAATCCATGCTGACTTTGTCCAATGATTTCACCACTTTCCAAATGTGATGCTATCCCATCTTTAATAACTGACTCTAGCATTTTCCCCACTACCGATGTTAGACTAACTGGTCTGTAATTCCCCGTTTTCTCTCTCCCTCCCTTTTTGAAAAGTGGGGTTACATTAGCTACCCTCCAATCCTCAAGAACTACTCCAGAATCTAAAGAGTTTTGAAAAATTATCAATAATGCATCCACTTTTTCTGGGGCTACCTCCTTAAGCACTCTGGGATGCAGCCTATCTGGCCCTGGGGATTTATCGGCCTTTAATCCATTCAATTTACCTAACACCACTTCCCGACTAACCTGGATTTCACTCAGTTCCTCCATCTCTTTTGACCCCCGGTCCCCTGCTATTTCCGGCAGATTATTTATGTCTTCCTTAGTGAAGACAGAACCAAAGTAGTTCTTCAATTGGTCTGCCATGTCCTTGTTCCCCATGATCAATTCACCTGTTTCTGACTGCAAAGGACCTACATTTGTTTTAACTAATCTTTTTCTCTTCACATATCTATAAAAGCTTTTCCAGTCAGTTTTTATGTTCCCTGACAGTTTTCTTTCATAATCTATTTTCCCTTTCCTAATTAAGCCCTTTGTCCTCCTCTGCTGGACTCTGAATTTCTCCCAGTCCTCTGGTAGGCTGCTTTTTCTTGCTAATTTGTACGCTTCATCTTTTGTTTTGATACTATCCCTAATCTCCCTTGTTAGCCACGGATGCACTACCTTCCCTGATTTATTCTTTTGCCAAACTGGGATGAACAATTGTTGTAGTTCATCCATGCGGTCTTTAAATGCCTTCCATTGCATATCCACCGTCAACCCTTTAAGAATCAATTGCCAGTCTATCTTGGCCAATTCACGTCTCATGCCCTCAAAGTTACCTTTCTTTAAGTTCAGAACCATTGTTTCTGAATTAACTAAGTCACTCTCCATCCTAATGAAGAACTCAACCATATTATGGTCACTCTTGCCCAAGGGGCCACGCACATCAAGACTGCTAACTAACCCTTCCTCATTACTCAATACCCAGTCTAGAATAGCCTGCTCTCTCGTTGGTTCCTCTACATGTTGGTTTAGAAAACTATCCCATATACATTCCAAGAAATCCTCTTCCTCAGCACCTCTGCCAATTTGATTCACCCAATCTATATGTAGATTGAAGTCACCCATTATAACTGTTTTACCTTTGTTGCACGCATTTCTAATTTCCTGTTTGATGCCATCCCCAACTTTACTATTGCTGTTAGGTGGCCTGTACACAACTCCCACTAGCGTTTTCTGCCCCTTAGTGTTTCATACCATATCGATTCCACATCCTCCAAGCTAATGTCCTTCCTTTCTATTGCGTTAATCTCCTCTCTAACCAGCAACGCTACCCCACCTCCTTTTCCTTTCTGTCTATCCCTCCTGAATATTGAATATCCCTGGATGTTCAGCTCCCAGCCTTGGTCACCCTGGAGCCATGTCTCCGTAATCCCAACTATAATCATATTCAGTTGGCGAACTGGTCTATAATTCCCTGTTTTCTCTCTCCCTCCTTTCTTAAAAAGTGGGATAACATTAGCTACCCTCCAATCCACAGGAACTGATCCTGAATCTATAAAACACTGGAAAATGATCGCCAATGCGTCCATGATTTCTAGAGCCACCTCCTTAAGTACCCTGGGTTGCAGACCATCAGGCCCTGGGGATTTATCAGCCTTCAGTCGCATCAGTCTACCCAACACCATTTCCTGCCTGACGTGAATTTCCTTCAGTTCCTCCACTCCATAGGTCCTCTGGCCACTAGTACATCTAGGAGATTAGATCTGTCTTCACTAAGTATACATGGATTTCAGTAAGGCTTTTGACAAGATCCCACACAGGAGACTAGTCAAGAAGGTAAGAGCCCATGGGATCCAAGGCACCTTGGCAAAATGGATAAAAAAACTGGTTTAGTGACAGAAGGCAGAGGGTGATGGTAGAAGGTTGCTTCTGTGACTGGAGGCTGGTGTCCAGTGGGGTGCCGCAGGGATCGGTGTTGGGTCCCTTACTGTTTGTAATCTACATTAATGATCTGGATGTAAACGTACAGGGCATGATCAGCAAGTTTGCAGATGACACAAAGTTAGGGGGGGTGGTGAATAGCGAGGAAGGGATCTGCAAGCTGCAGGAAGATATAGATGAGATGGTCAGATGGGCGGAGCAGTGGCAGATGGAATTTAATCCTGAAAAGTGCGAGGTGATGCACTTTGGCAGGAATAACTTGGAGAGGGAGTACACCATGAATGGAAGGACCCTAGGGAAGACAGGGGTACAGAGGGACCTTAGAGTACAGGTACACAAGCCCTTGAAGGCAGCAGGACAGGTGGACAGGGTGGTCAAAAAGGAATATGGGTCACTGGCCTTCATTAGCCGGGGCATCGAATATAAAAGTAGGGGTGTAATGATGGAATTGTACAGAACGCTGGTGAGGCCGCAGCTGGAGTATTGTGTACAGTTCTGGTCACCACATTATAGAAAGGATGTGATAGCTTTGGAGAGGGTGCAGAGGAGATTCACCAGGATGCTGCCAGGGATGAAGGGCCTTGGCTATGAGGAGAGACTGAGCAGACTGGGGTTGTTTTCCCTGGAGCAGAGAAGGCTGAGAGGGGACATGATCGAGGTGTACAAGATCATGAGGGGCATAGATAAGGTAGATGGCGGGGAACTTCTTCCACTGGTGGAAGGTTCAACAACAAGGGGACATAGATACAGGGTAAGGGGAGGGAGGTTTCGGGGGGATGTGAGAAAGAACTTTTTCTCCCAGAGGGTGGTTGGAGTCTGGAACTCACTGCCTGGGGTGGTGGTGGAGGCGGGAACACTCACAACGTTTAAGAGGCATTTGGATGGGCACTTGAAATGCTACAACATTCAGGGCTACGGTCCAAATGCGGGAAAATGGGATTAAAATTAGACTGTGTTTGGGAATGGGCGGCACGGACACGATGGGCCGAAGGGCCTCTTTCTGTGCTGTAGGACTCTATGACTCTATGACTCTAAGGAAGACACAAAGTACCTGTCCAACTCGTCTGTCATTTCCTTGTTCCCCATAATAAATTCACCTGTTTCCGTCTTCAAGGGACCTACATTTGTCTAAACTAATTTTTTCCTCTTCAGATACCTAAAGAAGCTTTTGCTATCCTCCTTTATATTCTTGGCTAGCTTCGTACCTCATCTATTTTCTCCGTATTGCATTTTTAGTTACTTTCTGTTGCTCTTTAAAAGATTCCCAATCCGCTGGCTTCCCGCTCACCTTTGCTAGGTGATACTTCTTCTCTTTTATTTTTATACTGTCCTTAACTTCCCTTATCAGCCACGGTCGCCTCTTACTCCCCTTAGAATCTTTCTTCCACTTTGGAATGAACTGATCCTGCCCCTTTTGTATTATTCTCAGAAATACCTGCCATTATTGTTCATCTGTCATCCCTGCTAGGGTCTCTTTCCAGTCAACTTTGGCGAGCTCCTCCCTCATGCCTCCATAGTCCCCTTTGTTCAATTACAATACTGACACTTCTGATTTAACCTTCTCCCTCTCAAATTCTAGATTAAAATCATATTATGGTCACTACCTCCTAATGGCTCCTTTACCTTGAGTTCCGTTATCAAATCTGGTTCATGACACAACACTAAATCCAGAATTGCCTTCTCCCTGAGAGGCTCCAGTACAAGCTGCTCTAAGAATGTATTGCGGAGGCACTCCACAAACTCCCTTTCGCGGGGTCCAGTACCAACTTGATTTTCCCAGTCTACCTGCATGCTGAAATCTCCCTAACCACGTAGCATAAAGGGCCTGTCCCACTTAGGCTATGTCGTAGCAGATCGCCAACATTTTAGTTTACCCTACGACAATGACCAGGACAATGCCGAGTCAGGTCGTGATTACACTGTCTTCGGAAACATCGCAAAATTCCCACGCTTGGCAATGCTTCTCCGGCATCCTAATTTTCGCTGAAATCACTGATAAGTCTGTAATTACTTGACAGTTTTGAAATATAGACAATAGACAATAGGTGCAGGAGGAGGCCATATCGGCCCTTCAATGTGATCATGCCTGATCATTCTCAATCAGTACCCCGTTCCTGCCTTCTCCCCATACCCCCTGACTCCGCTATCCTTAAGAGCTCTATCTAGCTCTCTCTTGAATGTATTCAGAGAATTGGCCTCCACTGCCTTCTGAGCCTATAACATCTTGACCGGGTTACTTGAAAACCAAGCTTCATGGTAACAAGGCATAAACTGGATTGACTTCCAGTTTACTAATAGCAGTATTAAGAAATTTAATCTTAAACGCTGTTAAATGTATTTTTGTACGGAGTGTGGGCATTCTTTGAAAATGTACGGGAGATGCATATCTGGTTTCTGGGTTGCATATCTGGGTTGGGAGCCGACTTTAAATGTAATCGCTGATGGCCATAAACATCGCAAAAATTCCCACGCTTACCTAACCGTCAAACTGCCGCCTCCAATCTACCTGTCAAATGTCCTGACGGTAAATAAATTGGTTAAACACAAGTATTTTATGGTATCTTCAAATGACTCTACTTAATTTAATATTACATGCTTCTAAATGCATCTAAGGCAACCTAGCAAACGTGGGGACAGCATGCAACAGCGCCCGCAATAAGCAATGATACCTGACGACAAGCCAGCTGTCGCCGAGAAATTTCAATCCGGTTGATTTCTCAGCGACTCGCCGAGATCCACTACGATTCTTTGAAGACTGCTCACGATCATGACCACGACACCCCGGCGAACTGTCGGCGACAGCCTAGTTGCCGGCAATCGCCTTAAAATCGCCTGTCGGACAGGCCCTTTACCTTTGCTACATGCCAATTTTAACTACTGATTTAATTTGCACCCTATATCCAGGCTAAGGTTTGGGGGCCTGTAGATAACTCCCATAAGGATTTTTTTACCCTTACAATGCCCCAGTTCTATCCATACATCTCCTAATTCTATGTCACCCCTTGCAAGGGACTGAATTTCATTCCTTACCAACAGAGCGACCCCACCCCCTCTGCCTACCTGTCTGTCTTTTTGATAGGACGTGTACCCCCGAATATTCAGTTGTCAGCTCCGACCCTCTTGTAGCCATGTCTCTGTAATTCCCATGACATCAAACTTGCCAATTTCTAACTGAGCCTCAAGCTCATCCACTTTATTTCTTATACTTTGTGCATTCATATACAAACACTTTAACCAGTATTCACCTCCCCTCTCACACCTTATCCCTCTCTTATCCCTTCTCAAACTCTCCTTTCCATTAATTCGAGAGTCTTTCGAAACTTTTCCTGTACTCACTTCCCATTTAACTCCATCTTTGTCCAAATTTGTCAACCCCTCCTCCCCGCTATTTAGTTTAAACCCACGCGTGTAGCACTAGCAAACCTGCCTGCCCGTATGATGGTCCCCCTCCAGTTAAGGTGTAACCCGTCCCTTTTGTACAGGTCACCCCTACCCCTGAAGAGATCCCAGTGGTCTATAAATCTAAATTCCTGCTCCCTGCACCAACCCACCAGCCACACATTCAGATCCCCTCTCCCTGTTCCTGCCCTCACCAGCACGAGGTACAGGAAGCAATCTAGAGATAACCACTCTAGAAGTCCTGCTTTTCAGTCTTCTTCCTAACTCTCTAAACTCACGTGGCAGAACCTCCTACCTCTTCTTCCGGATATCGTTTGTGCCATATGCCCAACTACCACTGGCTGCTCACCTTCCTGTCCACACCTCGGACAATGGAGTCACCCACCACTATGGCTCTGCCCGACGTCGGTCTCCCCAGTCGAGTCTCATCGTTAGTATTGGAGCCATTGACATGTCCGCCGCTCGGACTGGAAACGTCGTCTGCCCTGACGGCTCCCAAGAGGATGCACCTGTTTTCATTATGTACAGCCACCGGGGTCTCCTGTTCTCTACGTTTAATCCCCTTTCTCAGTCACCCACCTTCCTCTTCCAGAATCCTTGGCATGACAACCTCACTGTAGTTCCTGTCCAGGAAACTCTTGTTTGCCTGGATGGCCCTGAAGAATGCAGCTGCTCCTCCAGTTCCTCAACACGATTATACAGGAACTGCACCTAGACTCAATTTCTGCAGGTGTAGTTTCCAGAAGCTCCAGCGGTGTCCCTGACTTCCCACATCCTGCAGGAAACACACTGCACCAACTTGCCTGTCATTTCTTCAGTGGACAAAAATCGCAAATCACAAATTTCGATCAAGTGTAGCCTTCTTGCTTTCAAGGCTTTAACTTCTGCAGCCAATCTCCCCGCACCCGCTCCTTCACCTGCCGCTCCTCTGCTGACCTTGAAGGTATACCTGGTTTGGAGGATTTTCATGCCCTTTCTGAGTTACTCCTCTACTCTCTGCCTGTACCTTAGTATTGACCACATCACTATAACCGCCTAAGATACTCTCATATTTCTGGATGAACAATATCATCCCTCTGCAGCTCCAGTACCCTAGCATGGTCTGTAGGAGCTACAGCTAAATGCACTTGTTGCAGGTGTAGTTTCAGCGACACTGGAAGATTCCTTGACTTCCAACTTACAGGAGGAGCATTCAACTCCCCCCCCCCGCGCAATCGCTACTGTGCAAAGACCAAGAAAATGGGACACAAGAGAAACAATAGACCATACCCAAACCTGCAGTCACCTTCCTTTGAGCCTCCTAGCCAAAGACTCTTGAGCCACGCCTCAGTACTTATCCATAACAAAGCAATTCAATACACCCTTTTAAAATTTCCCGTTGCATCACCGAGCTTGAAACTGACCTCTCTGAGTTTGACATTCACTACTCAAGAAGCAGCACTGTCAAATTGGTCTTCAAATGCACTTTCATGCAGTGTGAGATGACAGAGCTGGGCCTCAAGGTTGCTAAAGATGTGCAGAGACATCAGTAGACGAAAGTGAGGGAACAAAATAGTCACAGAACTTTGACCTTCCCTGGGATATTGTGCTTGGCTTTTGCCACACCTTATCCTGGCTTCCCAAAAATGTGATTATTCAAGTTGAGACATCATGATGCACCTGTACAAAACATTGGTTAGATGTTATTAGTGTGCCATTATGGTGGACACACCACAGGAAGGGTGTGCTGGTGTAAGTGTGTGGGAGGGATTCAGCATCAGGCTGCCTGGAATGGGGGGGGCTATGACGATAAGGAGAGATTGGAGAAGCTAAGTTTATTCTCATTGAAACATTGGAGGCTGAGGAGTGACGTCATTGAGGTTTATAAAATTGTCAACTGTATACTGTAGATAGGACTAGATATTCAGAATATTTTTTTCAAGGGCAGATGAGTCTAGAACAAGAGGGCCTGAGTTTAAGGCGAGAGGGGAGGAATTTAAAGGAGATCTGAGGAGCAGGTTTCTCACAAAGAGATGAATAACTGGATTAAGCTGCCAACGCAGGTGGGGGAAGAAGATATAATTGCTATGGTTGAAAAGTATTTGGGCAGGTATTTTGATAGGAAAGCCACAGAGGGATACAGAGGTCCAAAGTGCACAAATTGGTTTAGTGTAACTAGGCATCATGATCGGCATAAATGAAGTGGGCCAAAAGTGTGTGTTTCTGTGCTGTGATTCTAAAAGACGACATAAAAGATATGCAAGAACAATGTCAACGGTCACTCACTCATACCCATCCCAATGGATTCACGGGCTACATGTTACTGACACAGGCCATGAATGGCCACTTGAATTTGCTTTGTGCTCACTCATTACCTGGGAATAAAACATACATATCTATACAGACAGCCATTATTTTAGGTCACTCGGATTTGTGATTTATTTTTCATGCTGCCACACTGGTTTTACAGTCGGTCATTCCAACAATGCCAATTTCCCAACGACAATGTGGGACTGTATTTCACTACGTGATTTCTCTATGGGGAACTTGATCTCCAAATAATATTTTCAGAGTGATCTTGTGAGGCAACTTAGAGAGGTGCAGTTTCACATTTCAGACTGCCAATAACATTTTAGGACAACAAGATTGCCAGAACCACCAAGCAAGACAGTCTGTTTGATTAGGGCCATTAAAAACACTGCAAAACTGACCTGAATTGGAGAAAGGCATTCAGCCTTTTGAGAGACCATGGCATGAACTGTTCTACTTGCTTTACACCATGATTATGTGCAGCCCCAATGCCATCTATAAATTCAATAACATCACTGTTCTTGGCTGAATGATTGGTGATGATAAACTCGTGTACAGGAGAGAGCTTACATAGAAACATAGAAACATAGAAAATAGGTGCAGGAGGAGGCCATTCGGCCCTTCAAACCAGCACCGCCATTCATTGTGATCATGGCTGATCATCAACAATCAATAGCCCGTGCCTGCCTTCACCCCATATCCCTTGATTCCACTAGCCCCTAGAGCTCTATCTAACTCTCTAAATCTAAAGCTGGAACACCTAGTTGAGTGGTGCCACAATACCAACCTATCGCTCAACATCAATAAAACCAAGGAACAACTTCAGAAAGGAGGACCACCACTCAATTTTCATCAGTGCATCAGGAGAGGCAAGTGTTGGCAGCTTCAAATTCCTGGGCATTAACATTTCAGACGACTTGTTCTGATCCCAGCATATATAAAGATACAGTGATGAGCCAAAGCATTATGACCACTGAAGGTGAAGTGAATAACATTGATTATCTTGTTACAAGGGGTGGGATATATTAAGTGAATAACATTGATTATCTTGTGTAAAGGGGTGGGATATATTAGGCACCAAGTGAGCAGTTAGTTCTTGATGTTGATGTGTTGGATACAGGAGAAATGGGCAGGAGTAAAGACCTGAGCGACTTTGACAAGGGCCAAATTGTTATGGCCAGATGACTGGGTCAGAGCATCTCTGAAACGGCAAGGCTTGTGGGGTGCTCCCACTCAGCAGTGGCGAGCACCTACCGACAGTGATCCGAGGAGGGACAAACCACAAACTGACGACAGGGTGTTGGGCGCCCAAGGCTCATCAATGCGCGAGGGGAACGAAGGCTATCCCGTCTGGTCCGAACCGACATAAGGTCTACCATGGCACCAGTCACAGAAAATGTTAATGGTGGTCGAGGGAGAAATGTCAGAGTGCCCTTGATGACCCCTGCCCATCGCCGAAAGCGCCTACATTGGGCACGCGAGCTTCGGAACTGGACCTTGGAGCAGTGGAAGAAAGTCGCCTGGTTCGATGAGTCCCGATTTCTTTTAGATCACATGGATGTCCGTGTACGTGTGTGCCGTTTACCTGGGGAAGTGATGCACCAGGATGCACTGTGGGAAGACGACAAGCCGGTGGAGGGAGTGTTATGCTCTGTGCAATGTTCTGCTGGGAAACCCTGGGTCCAGCCATTCATGTGGACATTAATTTGACACGTGTCACCTACCTAAACATCGTTGCAGACCAGGTACACCCCTTCATGGCAATGGTATTCCCTGATGGCAGCAGGATAATACGCCCTGCTACGCTGCACACATTGTTCGGGAATGGTTTGAGGAACATGATGAAGTGTTCACAGTGTTGTCCTGGCCTCCAAATTCTCCAGATCTCAATCCGATTGAGCATCTGTGAGATGTCCTGGATCGACAAGTCCGATCCATGGCAGCTCCACATCGCAACTTACAAGACTCGAAGGATCTGCTGCTAATGTTTTGGTGCCAGATACCACAGGACACCTTCATGGGTCTTGTAGAGTCCATGCCTCAGCGGGTTGCTGCAGTTTTGGCGGCACACGGAGGACCAACCACATATTAGGCAGGTGGTCATAATGTTTTGGCTCATCAGTGTAACGACAAAGAAGAATATCCTTCCTTTGTCCCGCCCTCCTGACATCAGTCTGAAGAAGGGTCTCGACCCGAAACGTCGCCTATTCCTTCTCTCCTGAGATGCTGCCTGACCCGCTGAGTTACTCCAGCATTTTGTGAAGAAGAAACAACATCATCTCTACTTTCTTAGAACTTTAAGGAGATTCGGCATGTCAGCGAATTTTGTAACAAACTTCTAAAGATGCACAGTAGAAAGTATTGTCTGTTTGCATTATGGTCTGATGTGGAAATTTCATTTCTTAAATTCTAGGAACAGAATTAGGCCATTCGGCCCCTCAAGTCCACTCCGTGAAAAATATTCATTGACTTGGCCTCCATAGCCGTCTGTGCCAATAAATCCCACGGGGTGGGGGGGGAAGAAAAAGGGAGAGTGAGAGAGGGAGAGAGGGAGAGAGGGAGAGAGGGACAGACACAAGGAGCTGGACTCAGCGGGTCAGTCAGTATCCCTGGGGAATGTGGATAGTAGACATTTGGGATTGGGGCCCTTCTTCAGACCGATTGTATGTGAGGCAAAGAAAGCTAAAAGAGAGCAGGGGCAGGACAAGGCCTGCCAGGTAATAGGTTGATACAGCTTTATGGTAGATAGATGGTTGAACAAAGACCAGATATGAAAAGACAAAAGGAAACATTTTGACAGGTACATGGATAGGATAGGTTGAGAGGAATGTGGGCCAAATGCAGGCAGATGGGAGTGGTGTAGATGGGGCATGTAGTTCAGCAGGGGAAAATTGGACCGAAGGGTCAGATTCCATGCTGTGTCTCGAGGACTCCAACTCCTCATATTCTGCTTACAGCCCAATGGTATGAACTTAGAATTCAAATTTAGGTAACTACATAACCCTCTTCTTCCTCTAGATACCCCTCCCCTTTCCCTCCCCCTGCTCTCCCCTACACCCCAACTGGACTTGCATCTGTCTTCCCCTCCCCTTCTGCCTAGATTCTTTCCTCTAACTTCACAATTTGCATCTCATTCAATCCTTTTGTCTCACACCTATTTTTTTTCTCTGGCCGATGCCCAACCATCTTGCCCATCAAAAAACCCTCCTTAACTGTATGGACATGTCACCTTCCAGGCCTGGTGTTTTGCCTTTCAGCTGTCTTTCCCCTCCTCTAAAATCAGTCTGAAGAAGGGTCCCGACCCAAAACATCACCTAACTATGTTCTCCAAGGATGCAGCCTGACCCGATGTATTACTCCAGTACTTTGTGTCTTTTTTGTAAACCAGCATCTGCAGTTCTTTATTTCTACATTTGCAAGGTAGTTCAGGCATCAATGATTGTCAGTATCTGTCAGAAACCAATAGAAAGGGGAAGTGTTACCCACTTTTTGAGGGGTAGGTAGAAGTCCTTATCTAACTTCAATCCGAGGAAGTAATTTTTTTCAGAGTTCTCATGAAAAAGTACAAAGTTGTATTATTTTGCGACTTTACGATTATAGGCTAATAATGTCCACAACCACCCATTCTCGTTAAAATTTCCCTGTTGGTGACTCAAGTTTTAAAAGTATAGGTTTACTTGAACTTGTTCGTTCTGAGTTTCACCTGATTCTCTAAATCTTTATTTTAAAAAGTCCCCCTCCTTGCATGGATGGTCTCGAGTCATGTGCTGCAAGTGACTGACGAACTATTCAGATAGAAAAATAACACAATAGTAGAAGAAAACAGGACCTTTCAAAAACAAACTTCTCCGTGATCTTAGTTTTTTTTAAAAAATATTCGCAACAATGTACTTTCCATGTAATAATTTCCAAAATAAATGGAAGCTAAAATAAAAAAACTCAACTTGGGGAAAGCTCAACTCTGAATTTTTCATTGGTGTTTGAGCAGAAAACAAAACTCGAAAGAAAACTTACCACAAATCTTCATTTGGAGCGACGCGCTACAAGATGGAAATGTGTCTTCACTCCGAATTTAATGTTGGCAAATGTCCATTAGATTATAAAATGACTCCGACTGCGCGCCGCCTGAGGGGTGGGGGAGGGAGCCCGCATACATGAGGAACTAGCCCAGCGAGAAGCGGCATACAGCAGCCCCCCCCGCTCCCCGCGCTCAGGCGGCGCGATTGCCCCACCTCACCACAAGGCTTTTCCTACTTCACAGCCTTCCCACACATACACACGCATCCACACATCAACTCACACACATCCACACACTCACACACACTCACACACACACACATCCACACACACACTCACACACACACTCACACACATCCACACACACACACACACATAAACTCACACACACACACACATCCACACACTCACACACACACACACATCAACTCACACACTCACACACACACACACACATCCACACACTCACACACACATCAACTCACACACATCCACACACTCACACCCACACACACATCCACACACATCCACGCTCACACCCACACACACGTCCACACACTCTCACACACATCCACACACACACATCAACTCACACACATCCACACACTCACATCCACGCTCACACCCACACACACATCCACACACTCTCACACACATCCACACACACACACACACTCACACACACATCCGCACACACACACACTCACACACACGCATCCACACACACACACACTCACACACATCCACCCACACACACACATCCACACACACGCGCATCAACACATCAACTCACACACATCCACACACACACCCACACATCCACATTCACACCCACACACACACACACTCACACACACACATCCACACACACCCATCCACACTCACACCCACACACACATCCACACTCACACATCCACACACACACACACACATCCACACTCACACCTGCACACACATCCACACACACCCATATCCACACACACACTCACACACACACACTCACACCTACATCTACATACACACACACACTTACACCCACATCCACATACACACACATCCACACACATCCACACACACACATCCACACCCACATGCACACGCACACATCCACACACACACAACTCCAACCCCAGTCTCTCTTCACTCATTCCTAGCACCTCTCAATGCAATAACGCGCAGTAAATCAGATGGGTTTCAATTGTAAAAAGAGGGAAGTGGGAAACAGCTCGGTATATTAGTTTTGCCGTGTTGTTTATTATTGCCAGTTTGCTCAGCTTTAAGAGTGATGCCAGCTATTGCCATATTGTTATCTATCTCTATCACTCTTTTTTTTTCACTTTTCAAAGACTTTATTCAGCACAAACGCATGATACATCACATCAAAACCACAATCAGAGGTTACAAAACATCAAGTAATCATTATAATACAATGTTGCCTTCAGTATTTACAATGCTCTCAACCCCCCGCGGTGACCAGCGTTCACGGAAGGCCTCCAGCGTCCCCGTGGTCTCCGCGTGTTCCCTCTCTAGGGACACGCGCGCACGGACGTAGGCCCGGAAGAGGGGCAGGCAGCCGACTCTGGCAAGACCATCGACCGCCCGCTGCCTGGACCCGCGAATGGCCATCTTGGCCAGACCCAGGAGCAAACCGACAGGGAAATCCCACCCTCCTGACCGGCCTTCCCCACTCCCAGCCCCGAGCCCAAACACCAGGATCGTAGGACTGAAATGCAGTCAAAACTTGAGGAGCAACCCCTTCAGATACTCATACAGGGGCAGCAACCTCACACACTCCATGTACATGTGGAACATGGACTCTTCCCATCTCTATCATTCTCTCTCTCTCTCTCTCTCTCTCTCTCTCTCTCTCTCTCTCTCTCTCTCTCTCTCTCTCTCTCTCTCTCTCTCTCTCTCTCTCTCTCTCTCTCTCTCTCTCTCTCTCTCTCTCTCTCTCTCTCTCTCTCTCTCTCTCGGTGCGGTTCTTGTTCTGGTTGATTACTGCGCAAATCAGAGTGAGTAGAGTAGTGATTACATTTCGAAGTAGGCCTTTTGAAGTTTTGAAGTTGTCCCGAGAACTCATGTCCCTGCTCAGTGCAGAGCCGGGGTAGAAGGGCGACTCTGACCTCACCCAGCCAGGCCACTGGACTCACAACTGTGAGCAAACCAGTGTGTGCAGGGATCCTACCACACCACTTTGTGTTGTCAATAATAAGCAAACTACGCATCTTCCATCCAATCCTAACCACCACCCCCCACAAGAAAACACATCTATATACTAAAATTCTCGTTTGTTTGTTTGTTCCTGAACTACAGCCAAAACGGTACACGATAACGCAACCATTTTAGGCCCACCTTACTCACTGTCATCCCTTTGGTGCTAATCCAAGAAGTTTCATTGAAATCGGTGTTATATTTTTTATGTTTAAATCTATCTCCGAGGGAGGGAGGGTGGAAGATAAGGGGGATTGAGGGAGATGGATTGGGGGGAAGGGGAAGTGGAGGGGAGGAGGGAGGGGGTGCAGGGGGAAGGGGGGAGGGGAGGAGGGAGGGAGGGGGGGAGGGGAGGAGGGAGGGGGGGAGGGGAGGAGGGAGGGGGGAGGGGGAGGAGGGAGGGGTGGAGAAGGAGGGGGGAGGGGTGGAGAGGGAGGGGGAGGGGAGGAGGGAGGGGGGTGCAGGGGGAGGGGGAGGGGAGGAGGGAGAGTGGAGAGGGAGGGGGGAGGGGTGGAGAGGGAGGGGGAGGGGAGGAGGGAGGATAAGAGGGGTTGAAGGGAATGGAGTAGGGGAGGGGGAGGGGAAGAGGGGGGTGGGGGAGGTGGGGAGGAGAGGGTGCTGCACCAATGCAGGGGAGGTTTGGGCCCAACGGGTGCACTTGGTCTAGTCTAAAATAAAGATTATGTTCTGTGATATGATTGCCCTTCAGCTATCATTTATTTGCGCCACCCTTTCTATTCCATAATAAAATATGGAGAGTCCCGTGTGATAAATACGTGGCAAGTCGTGGGCTTCAAAAGACAGCACACATGAGCTGGGAGGGGGAGCAATGTGTGTTTGTGCAAATGTTGGCCTGTGGCGTCTGGGCGGGTTCGCAAGGTGAAAGTTCAATGCAAGGACACCGTTTACAAAGTATTTAGACTGATGCTCGGTAATGTGCGCTCTAAACTGATGAATGGTCCTCAGCATAACATAGAAGTGTAATTGTTCTAAACTCCAGATATAAATATAAATTGCTGGAG
This sequence comes from Rhinoraja longicauda, assembly GCF_053455715.1. Lineage (NCBI taxonomy): Eukaryota > Metazoa > Chordata > Chondrichthyes > Rajiformes > Arhynchobatidae > Rhinoraja > Rhinoraja longicauda. The sequence goes on from NC_135972.1 coordinate 41,250,174, forward strand.
TAACTAATAGCGGGTCAGGCAGCATCTCTGGAGATAAAGGATTGGTGACGTCCCGGGTCGGGATCCCTTGTCAGAATATTACATCTATCTTCGGTTCTATCTTCGGCTTTCGCCAGCATCTGCAGTTCATTTCTACACATATTCTAAACTCCAGTCAGAGTTCCTGATTACATGGAAATATTGGGATTGGCAGCCGGTTAACTCCAGATTGAACTCCTCCTCCAGTGACGAGCGACTGCCAGGTTTTTTTAATCACTTCGCTGAACTTCCATGGACGTATTCTGATATTCATTAGATCAGGCATAGTTAAGTCAAAGCATCTTTTAAGATCAACTGCTTTGTGTGAGAATTTCAGCGTTTGGATGATACTATGTTTCTGCTAGTTTCCATAAAGAATCATTTCGCAGATAATATTTTTTTCACAGAATCCCTTCGTTATTATTCATAACTAATGCCACTGGTTCAAAAAAGCTTTTAATCATTATTGAGAATTAATTCATAAAACATTCTGCATGATCGAAACAAGTTGTTTTTGATCGGCGCGGTACTTGTCCTATTCTTACACACCGGCGTGGTATCTCTGCATATTGAATGGTTGCCAATTATACCTTCATTCCGCCGCCGTATTGAGCACCCTATCTATTTTCAATCTGAATGTATAATTCATCCCCATTTGGAAAAGCCTTTTTAAACTAAAATTAAAGTAAAATTTGACAGTAAAGGGCAAATCCCAAGTTCAATGTGAAACCGCAATAGGAAGGCGTGGGCTTTTTCCTTCAGTATATTGTACGGTCATTACAATATCGTACAATACAAAGAATGTATGTAGCTGTTATTAAAACATAAATAAACCGCAGTTCGACCAGAGTGAATGCAGAATGAAAGTAAAGTAAATTCTTGCTCCGTTGTTTCCTACATAAGAGGTTTGCGAGAAGAGAGCGATCTTCTTTGGGATTTGCTGATCCAGATTGAACGGGTGGGTGCAGGCTGCACCGTTTGCCTTTTGCTCGGCGGTCAATTCTCAAAGCAAAAAGAGACAACTCCACATTTCCTACAAATCTCTTCATTCCTTTTAGTGACATTCCCAAAATGTTACGCGTATCCAACAGAGAGGCAGGCCAACTTCGATTTTTATTGAACAGTGAGATTGCTCGAATCCACTGACTATTTTAAGATAATCGGCAGCCGTCCTCAAATTTGCTTTAATGCGACTAGGTGACGATTGTAATCAAGCGCTCTGGTCTGATAAACAAGCACCTCGATCATTCGGCTAATTAGAAAAAAAAGATGCAAACGTTACATTTTGAAATGTATTACCTAAAACCAGGCGAACCTGGTAATATAATGTCTATCCCCTCGGAAGTTGTCTTTCAACTCGGTATCAGACTAAACTCAGTGGGTTTGCGACTCCAACTAACGACACAACTTCAGAAAACCCGCAGAATACCACAATTAGGAGAAAAGTTCATATTGACTGAGCTGTTGTGAGCCACGATATTCCACATAGGTGAGATTTCTATTACAGTGTATTCGCTTTTCCAGCGAGCAATACAAAAGCTTCCTTGTGTGTGATTCATACAAATCGGACCCGACGTTCATTTAGAGCGCCTTTTATTAAACATTGTTAAACAACAGTGGAAGAACGGCAATGTGAAAGCCCCGAATGTGGATCTTGCAAGTTTAGAATTAATACGTAGCGTTAAATTCTGGGAACGCGATGACAGGTATTTCCCAGGTATTGCATGTTTCGGATGAAACAAATCTTTTCATATGAACAGCTGTATGCTTCATTTAATTGGACGCGTGAATGTTGATTGTGTTATGTAACGGAAGGAAATGGTGTTTCAGAATACGTTAGAATTACTCAAATTACTAAAAGTTAAAGGGGCATTTTACTCTCTTGTTTACACGATTGCAACAACCTACTATTTCAAAGCCGCCCGGATTAAACGCGATTTTCTGCATGAGCAAAGATGTGTGATGCAGAGTATATTTCACTATTCTTTATATAAAATACATACCTTAGCATTACAGTAACACACCCGATGCTGCATTCTTTTATTAGCAGCGTGAATCCAAATCTAAGCATTACATTAAAATGAACGTATTCTCATGGTAGCTGTTAGCATTATTGCAAAACGAATCAGAATATAGCAAATTTAGTGTAGCTCTTAATATGTTTTTAGTCTTGTTGCACATCAGGAAAAAAAGGTTGCAATTCTCGCCACTTGTACATATCAAATTATATCTGCCAGTGTGCAGAGGAATGAATTTCATTGAATTGTGGAATTCTGGTACCATCTGCTGGTTGCACTTTAAATAACATTAATTCAGAAAGAGTTCAGGTCTGGGGAACACCTTTAGGATAGAACACGAAACATATGAAACATACTTGATGCAGGTATTATCATAATCTTATCGCATTTTCTTTTTTTTTTAAATGATGTGTGGACGAAGACCACGTGTCTTTTCCCCACATCTAGTCCAGCCTTGGTGGATTTTAATTAAGTTTTAGCGGACGAAATATTGGCGCACAATTGGGACACCAGAAGTTTATCACTGAGGGATCTACCAGTAAGTTTTCTTTTAATGAAATTAGAAAGATCTAAATAGATCTTTTATTTTATTGTTAAAACTCTGACAGTTGAATAAACTCGGTCTTTCACTGCTGAGAGAGCCACAGTGTAAATATTTATGGCAAGGATTGTAAACCGCCTAAAGCAGTACAACGCATAATTAAACTATATCCATGACATTCCAATACATTTTGGCATTATCACAAATTTAACTATCATAATATGTAAAATAAATCCTGTCGATTCTTGAACATCAGTGAGTTTGTGGGTGGCTTTGTACGTGCGCGCACACAGAACTCGGACAAAGAAGCATTTTTGTCGCGTGAACCCATCTTTTTGCGAGTTCCAAACATGTTGGATGCGCTAACATCTAGAACATTTAAACCATCACTCCTTTGTCGTTTGGGTTTCAGGAGTGGTTTTATGAAATTCCAGTTAAATAACATGCTTTGAAATAAGGTGTTATTTGTAACGATTGCTCTTTACATCACGGGGCCAGGTGTAGGCATTGTGGATATTAATTGACAAAATAATAATTAAGAAACTTTAAACGGTGGGTGGGAATATTGTATAATGGAAACGTGTTGGTGGATGTTTCCAAATCAAAGCAAGATTTCCTCAACAGTATCCCTTAAATTGTGATGTAATTAATTTATTAGCCAAATATGTAAAAACATACAAGGAATCGTGGTTAACTTCTTTCTGAAGCGAAGTGTTAATTCCCCACCTGGGGCTTAGTAAATTGTCAGTTGTGTTCAACTATTGTCAGTCCGTTTTCCGCAATATAAACTGTATTTCCGTCCGTAGTTAGTGCTAAAGGAGTGGAATCTTGGAGTAGATTTTGATGTGAACCAAATCCAGTCGAAGTTTTCCGGGATCGCTTATTTTCTCCCTCGTAATGAATCGAGCCACATGTGTTTGGACACCTGCCGGGAATTATTACCAACTTTAATATTTACACCGCCGTTGTAAATGCAATGCGTGCCAACGGACCAAAGTCTGAATGAAATGAAAGTTTTTGTTTATAGATTTGTTTGTTTCTTTAAAGTACGTGGCCACCAAGATGTTATCATCACCTCTAACTTCTTACCATCGCCCCCCTCCCCCGGCAGTGTTGCCGTTTTTCTCTAATCATTCTCTCTTTCTGTCCGCGACCAGGCCGTTACTGGAGTGTCCACTCTTCACCTTCATTTCCCAATGAAGGCCAGTCTCTTTATTATGCTGATGAATTGATGACGCATCCACTCAATCAATCCTTAAATTTAAACTTCTGACATTAAACACAGCGCCACAATAGAGACCGCCGCTTATCTGAAACTGACTGTGTAAATGCAATTTCTAAATTACTGTTGCGATTTATTTCCCTGATAATTATCAATAGTAATTTTAATTATTAAGTTGAAGCACGAAGACGGAGGTGGAAATATCATTAATAATCTATGCGATGAGCTTTGCGGAGCATGTCTCTTGAAACGAAGGCACCTTAGTGATTTCTGTTTAACTCGGCAGCATATAGAGAAATACACATTGGCGATATTGATCTCCCGAATAAGGGAAGGTGAAGCAGAGTACAATGTTGATCAACACTTCCCTGGTTTGTAATGAAATATGTGCGTGGTTTAGCGTTGCACTCGTAAAGTGTAATATTTGTAGTCTCCCTGTGCACAAAATTAATATTACATTAGATTTTTTCATGATACAAAAATCTTCGCAACCTCGCGGCCTCCTCCCAGCCTCTCAGCTCAAGGAGTTGTGGGGTCACAGGTGATTGACGCGAGCTGGCTTTGCAATGTTCGGGTTGCTGAACAGTGAAAGCACAATCTGGGCAAGATTTTCCGTTTACATCGGGGTTTTACATAGATGCGACTCCGAGTTTGGTGGAACTTTTGCAGGATAAACGCCCCTAGCTTGACAGCTTTTCAATCATTTCATAAACTGCTGAGATGTATTTGGTCTAATCTATATAATAGATTTTGCTAATATAGAAAACTGATGCAAGTTTCAAATCTTTGCAAAACGATGCCCGAGATGTCAAATTGGTTAATTGAAAGAGAGAGCAAACAAACACAAGCATCTCACTTCGCATCAGAAATGTAGCAGGACATTCTAATTGTCCAATTGTCGATATATTGGAGATCAGTTGTCCCCTTGGTAAGTTACAACATGGGCGAAATTGACCCTGCATGGTTCCGGCATGATAAAGTTTGCGACTTGGAAACTACTGCGTGATGAGACACCGACATCCCATTGACTTAAATCCGTGTCGAAAAATAGCGGATAATGTTACTGAAAGCAGCCATAGTTTAAAATCCAGTCCTATTCCGAAGTAATATTTGTCGGAACGTCTGTCTACATTTTTAGATCGTTTGCTGATTTTCCAACGAGTAAAGCGACATTGTATTGCATCTTTTTTCTTAGTAAACGCAAACATGCCGATACAATATGCTGAACCATAAGAGTTACGCATCACTGCATAACGCATATTCATTCCATCCGCTGGAAGATTAAACCGAATTTCTTCTTCCCATTCTCCAATGTCATTGCAAGTACATGTGCGTTTCATTCAAGGGTTTGGATATATTTGCAGTTGAATTTTTTGATTTTTCCTCTCTATTTTATCTGTGAATGTATCATTTCTATAGTTGTGGCAACCTTCTACAACTGATCAAGACAATTTGCAATCGCGATCAAACGTTAACGATATGATTTGGCTAACCATGTCTACACAAGAACCATTCATTTTGTGGAGACCACTGGCTTGTGCTTCATCCACAGCCATTATAAAGGTGCGAGTTGTTTCGGTAATTCCACCGAGAGGAGTCTAGATGCGTTAGTTAGTTCGAGATTCGGGGCATTTCCCCATAAAGGTGGATGAGAATTATTGTTCCTCTCGGATTGCGCGCACACAGACCTTGGCAAGGCATGGAAGCGTTATGCAGTGCTGCATAACTCTTATGTTTCAGCACATTGTATGGGTAGGAAGAGCCAGGCCCAGGAGACATACTTTGACAATTTAAGATTATACGTGAAAAAAATATTTTCTGAAATCCTGTTTTAGTGCAAATTACTCTCATTTCAGTCTTGTCCAAGAAAGCATCTTTCAGCATTCCGTGTGCCAATATGTGAACTGATCATCCAAGTGGGACGTTCTGGTATCTCTTCATCAGCTACTGGATGCCAGTCTGTGTACAGCCAACTTTGCTAAGTCCTTTCAAGGCAGGGATATTGGAATATGGTGAGATGCAGCATGCTGCTGCATGGAACCCATCATCTGTGCCAAGATTGAGTGAGTCAACAAAACTTTGGTAAACTGAGTTTGAGTGAGAAACTGTTAAGTTATTCACACTGGACCTAAACATTGATGGTTCAAAAATTTTCATACGCTGAAATGATAGGACCTGTGCTCAGCAGAGAAGGGGAGTGGTCCAGGTACAGGTACAGTGGATTGATGGTGTCACAAGGAACCGCAGATGCAAACATGAGCAAAGCACAAAGCACAGTAACTCTGTGGTTCAGGCAGCAACTGTGGAGAGAATGAATTTGCAATTGTTCAGGTTGGGATCCCTTCTTCAGACTGGTTGTAGTAGCTGGGAGAAAACTGGAAAAGAGATGGTGGTGGGATGAAGCTTGGCAAATGATAGATGAGGGGATATTGATTGGCAAATGTGTGGACAAAGGCTAAAGACGAAAGGGTGCCAGATAAGGAGAGAAAATTAGCGAAATGAAAAGCCAGAGGGAGGGATATACTCTAGGTGGGAAGGGGACAGGGTGAGAGTGGAAAGAGGGCAGGATAGTAGGAGAAATGGGTGTGCACTGGGATGGGTTTCAATGTACATCCTATTTGTTTAGAGGTTATCCAAGCAGAATGAGGTGCTGTTCCTCCAGAGTGTGCATGGCCTTTCTCTGGCAAAGCAAAAGGGCCAGGACAGAGTCTGCTAATAGAACATAGGCATTTATCTGAAGATGACGTATAAATGGGAGAACGGCGATGGTGATGTATGGAATGCCAGATAGACTCCTTTCTGAGGACAGCGTGAAAAATCTAGACTTGCAGTTGTTTGAGCTGTTCCAACTGGTCCAGCTGTTCCTTCACACCCATGGAGACCCGGGATGAATGTTGATCTTGAAATGGTTGCACGAGGCACATTCTCTGTCTGATGGTGGGGCTTTGCTCTGGATGCTTCACTTTCCTCCCACATCCCATAGACCTGCAAATTTGTAGCTTAATCAGCCACAATAAATTGCACCTGATTTGTAGGAAGTCGAAGCGAAAGTTGATTAACATAGAAATAGTGTGAACAGGTGATCAATGGTCAGTGTGGTCTTGGTGGGCTGAAGGGCCTGTATCCATGTTGTATCTCCAAACTAAATTAAGCAAGGAATGGGTGAACTAATTAAACTATTCACAATAATAAAAGGTTGATTGGGGAGATACAAAAACATTTCTACCGACAGGAGAATCAAAATCTACAGGATGCAGCCTCATTGTTAAGGATCCCGGTCATTTAGGGGTCTTACTAAAGAGGAGTTACTTACACAAAGGAAAGTGGACATTTCATTTCAATTCATTTCAGTTTATTGTCACGTGTACAGTGAAAAGTTTTTGTTGCGTGCTAACCAGTCAGCGGAAAGACAATGCATGTTTACAATCGAGCCATTTATAGTGTACAGATACTTTTACGGTGTATAGATTTAGAATGCTTTTCCCAGGCTAGCTGTTTAGATTGGTGGTGTCAGTTTAAACCAAAGATAATAGAGCAGAGCACGATAGACCACTCGACCCTAAAAACATAATATGTTATAGCACCATTTTAGTAGGCATAAACTTGCAGAAACATTTAAAAAGAAAAATAACAAAAATCTGTGAATTGATGGATGAGAAATATTCTGCATTTTTATAGTATCATCACACATACTGTTCCCCCAAAACACATTACACCGTGAGAGGCAGTGCGGACGGAGGGTTTTGCCTACTCAAATGGCGGACGTTACGCTCCTTTGCGTGCTACACTTCAGTATAGGCGTTTTCGACTGAGTGGTTCATCTTGCTCCTCTAGCATCTTTGGTTTAAACTTTAGAAACTGAGATTGATGTCATTTTTTCAGCCAGCAAATTAGGTGCATGAAAACAACACAAGTAAATTAAGTTAAAATACAATTCAGCCTTGGCCCAACTGAATGCTGCAATAATCTTAAAGTGTTCTGCTCTTCCTGGTAGGTCCAGCCCATGTAAGCTATTCATCAGGACAACATTGGAGCACTTTCGTTGGATGATCACTACAGTGGTCTGAAATTCTCCGGAATCCCTCCCCCTTCCCCCCCCCCCCCCCCCCCCGCCCCCCGCAGTTCTCCATTCCAAAGAAGACATGAGAAATGTAGCAAGTTCACAAGTTATAGTAGAATTAGGCCATTCAGCCCATCTATCTACTCTGCCATTCGATCATGGCTAATCTCTGCCTCCTCATCCCATTTTCTTGCCTTCTCCCCATAAGCCTTGATACATATTCTAATCAATAATTTGTCTATCTCTGCCTTAAAAATAAGGCCACTGACTTTGCCTCCACAGCCCTCTGCGGCAATGAGTTCCACAGATTAACGTCTCTCTGACTAAAGAAGTTCCTCCTCACCTCCTTTCCTGAAGAGCGCCCTTTAATTCTGCGGCTATGACCTCTGGTCCAAGACTCTCCCACCAGTGGAAACATCCTTTCCACATCGACTCTATCTATGTCTTTCATTATTCTGTATGTTTCAATCAGGTCTCCCCTTCAACCTTCTAAAAGTTCTGGGCATCCATGTGTTACACTTGTTTACCAAGAGGTAGGAAAAAATTAAGAAAAAGCATTTTGCAACTTATTGGTGCCAGAAACACTGAACATATTGGCAACCCATATCGTGGGTTGAAAGTTTTGGGGTAACAGTGGTCCATGTGAGCATTGCCAATATGCAGATGATCATGGTTGTAGTAAGCAGTTTAACTCCAGCTTCTCAAGGGCAATTGAGAGTGAGTAGTTAGTGCTGGTCTTGTTTACCCCTTCACGGAAAGAAATGCTCAAACAAACTGGTGAAACTGCCAGGGTTTACACGCTGCACTAAATGATGCACCGATGTGGAGACTGTAACATAGGGCTGAAGTGCGCGGTGTAAGAATTGAAATTTCATACCACATTACCATGAGGGAATTCAGATGTCAAAGATTTGCAGGCAAAACATTGTGTTTACAGTGGAGTGTACACTTTTAGCAGGTTTCCTTTCCCTAGCTCCAAACAACACATCCTTGCTTTATTTTTAAAGAAAGATCAACCGAGTCAGGCTCCTTTACATAACCTGTTACCCACTTGTTACTTGCTGCTTTCTATATCACCCAGCAATCCAGCTTTCCCCAATGCTACCATTTTTACATCTTCTGTTTTCTGTAACTGGAAGTGGTATTGTGGAAAAAGATCCAATGATATTGCAGAATGCAATGCTCATTAAATGCTTTCATTTTCCATGAGGATAATTGTCTGCTGTATAAACTGAAAATGCAATAACATATGCATTTGCAATAACATATAACATACACAATAACATACACATTCATGGCAATCCTAATTCCATCAGGTCAGTGATCTTCACATGCTCTATGATCGTGCATCACTGAATGGTAGGGCGGTTGGATCGTTGTCCATTTATCCCATGAATATCATTTGATGCCTAAATACTGTTTTTCTGTAACACACATGATGAAGACAGCATAGATGGTTGTTTCTGATGGTATTTGAACAATTTCCACTTGCCTACCATCTATTTCTTGGTTTCGACTTCACAAGCTGAAATTATATTACAACACACAGTCCTTACAAAACACTGTAGTGGAGAGTTCCACAATGAACAGGATAACATTTATTCCTTATTTGGTATTAAGAAAATAGTTTTTCTATGATCTGCTTTCCAAGTTTGACAAAGTCGCAATTAAATCTGGTTTTTTTCACTGTTGTTTAGATTAGTGGTGTTTGCTGATAAACATCACTAATGCAAGGTGAACACAAAATGCTGGAGAAACTCAGCGGGCCAGGCAGCATCTCTGGAGAGAAGGAACAGATGACATTTTGGGTCGAGACTGAAGAAGGGTCTCGACCGAAACGTCACCCATTCCTTCTCTCCAAAGATGCTGCCTGTCCCGCTGAGTTACTCCAGCGTTTTGTGTCTATCTTCGGTGTAAACCAGTATCTGCAGTTCCTTCTTACACATAATGCAAGGTGAGCAGTTGGTGCAAATATATCTTACAGTCAAAATTGCAACAGAGATAATATAATTCCTAACTAATGAATAAGAATGAAATTCTGTCAAATATTAGTTGTGGGCCAACGACCATCAACATACAATTTATTTCCAACAACTAAAGGAGTGAATATTGTAATTCACAATCTCGGCATGTGTATTTTTAGTCTTTGGCGCCACCTTTTGGATTCACTAATAATCTGCCAGGCTCCTCTGAAAATAAAACAGATCTCAAAATTAAATACTGAAACTAACATATATAAAACAAAAAAGGGCGATGGGAAATGGTGTTTTTAGCATTCTGTTTGAAGTACACCACTAAATCTAATTAATTCCATTCAATTATAATTGCAAGCATGTATCAGGTGCAATAGTTTATGATATCTTTCAACTGATTTATCAAGCTTAATATAATTAGGTTTTGTTGATTTAAAATAATTCTTTAAGAGATAACATAAAGGTTCAATCATGCACAACTTGGGCAGTTCGCTGGGTGAAAGACATTTGAACTGGCATCTTATTTGAATGGGCATGTGTGTAATCTGGTACTTCAGAGTCAGAGTGAGAAACAGCACATCAAACAGGTCCTTCGCCTTATAGATCTGGAGTTGATCAACCAGGTAAGGATGGCAGATTTCTAGGCCTGGGGGGAAATAAAACACTAATTTCATTTCATGGTTACTTGTATTGACTTGAAAATTCCAGATTTATTTAATGAAACACATTTATATTTTTCCGCCATTGTGATGAGCTGTGAATTCACACCTCTGGATCAATAGTCCCGAAGCCTGGTTTACCAGTTCAGTCCAGGTATTATTGTACCAGCACCAGTTAGCCTGTGACTTGGCAGTTTGACTGAAGTAAAGGCAGCATAGCACACTGGTGCGTGGCCAATAGCTAGTGTTTGATGCTGTAGAAGCAGGCACTGACCTGCAAGACTCACAGCCTGAGGTCACAAACATTAACCATTCACTTTCTATTCATTACCTGACTGCACATAGGGTTGCACAGGGAATGAGGCACAGTCCTGGCACTTTGGACCCAAGCAAAGCCAGCAGCCATGGCAGTGATTGTTTTGCAATATACAATTACTGGGGAATGGGATGGATGTGTTGCCCAGAGTCACTAGCCATGTGCAGAGAAACCTCGGTCACCTTGTGTATACTCCAATGTGTAATAAATCGGGCAATGTCACTGATGTAATTGTGGAATTCTCTGCCACAGAGGGCAGTGGAAGCCAAATCACTGGATGGATTTAAGAGAGAGTTAGATAGAGCTCTAGGGGCGAGTGGAATCAAGGGATATGGGGAGAAGGCAGGCACGGGGTATTGATTAGGCACAATCAGCCATGATCACAATGAATGGCGATGCTGGCTCGAAGGGCCGAATGGCCTCCTCCTGCACCTATTTTCTATGTTTCTACGTTTCTAATTCATGTCATTGGTTTCAACAAGAGGAAGTAACGCATTGTGCTGACTTTGATGGCCAGAGCTGAGGATCCATGTGTGGGAACTGTGGATTAACACCTTGGCAGCTCTGTGAAGTGCTGGCGTTCCACCTGCTCCTGGTTTAAACCAGTTTGCTGAAGGTCTACTGCTGGTGTAGTTCTGCACAGTGCCCTCCTCATCGCTGCGATGACACACTCTTTTATTTCCTGTTGCTTGACACTCTGTCCCAGCCCTAAAGACGTCTCTGTTAGACAACACCAAGCTGAAGTAACATCTTCAAAGGAAATCATCAGCAATTTGGAAACAACACAAAGACTTTTCAAAATGGAATGCAGATAGCACCCCAGCAGGATGCTCAAGTGGACAACTGAGAATTTATACACAGAAAGATGGAGTAACTCTGCGGGACAGGCAGCATCTCTGGAGAGAAGGAATGGGTGACGTTTTGGTTCGAGACTCAGAGATATAGACAATGATGTAGAGAGATATATACAACACATAATCCTCTGACATCTTCGCCACCTCCATCAGATCCCACCACTAGTCACATCTTCCCATCTCCACACCTTTTCGCCTTCCGCAGAGACCGTTCCTTCCCCGACTCCCTGGTTAACTCATCCCTTCCCACCCAAACCACCCCTCCCCAGGTACCTTCCCCAGAAAAGCAGGAGATGCAACAGGTGTCCCTATGCCTCCTCCCTCGACCCCGACCCCGTCCAGTGACCCCGACAGTCCTTTCAGGTTCACTTGCACCTCCTCCAACCTCATCTACTGTATCCGTTGTTCAAGATGTGCACTCTTATACATCGGCGAGACCAAAGTAGACTGGGTGATCGTTTCGCTGAACACCTTTGCTCAGTCCGCCTGGACCTACCTGATCTCCTGGTTGCTAAACACTTTAATTCTTCCCATTCCCGCAGCGACCTTTCTGTCCTAGGTCTCCTCCATTGTCAGAGTGAGGCTAAATGCAAATTGGAGGAACAGCATCTCATAATTTGCTTGGGCAGCTTGACACTCTGTCCCAGCTCTGGCCCAGTGGTGTGAATATTGATTTCTCTAACTTCAAGTAACCCTCGCATTCCCTCTCTCTCTATCCCTCCCCCACACAAGTCACACCAGCTTCTTGTTTTCACCCAACAAACAGCTAACAATGATCTTTCCTTTATCATCGTTACTTTTTAGCATTTATCTTTCATTCATTGTTTTATATCTCTCCACATCATCGTCTATATCTCTGGTTTCCCTTTCCCGTGACTTTCAGTATGAAGAAGGGTCTTGTCCTGAAATGTCACCCATTTCTTCTCTCCAGAGATGCTGCCTGTCCCGCTGAATTACTCCAGCTTTTTGTGTCTACCTTCTTCAGTTCCTGCACCTGTAGTTCAGCATCTGCTTTCCTTCCTGCACAACTGAGAATTTAACGTGTGTCAGGATGAACATTGAAAATAGTCGTTTTCCCTATTCTTACTGAATTGTTAATGCCTTGTGTCTCTGGGCAAGTTAGCACATGGCAAGTCAAACTCTGAGAGAGAGCTATATCACAAATGGACACTATCCTAATGTGCTCTCCTTACTTTAATCAGTGGATGAGATTGCCAAATAAGTCTGGCATTTGGGCAGAGAAATGGTTGATGGAATTTAATACAGAGAAGTGTGAGGTGTTGCATTTTGGGATGTTGAACAAGGGCAGGACCTACACAGTAAATGGTAGGCCTCTGGGTAGTGTTGTAGAGCAGAGGGATCTAGGAGTACGTGCATGGTTCCTTGAAGGTCAAGTCGCAGGTGGTCAATAAGGCTTTTGGCACTTTGGCCTTCATCAGTCAGAGTATTGAGTATAGAAGTTGGGAGGTCATGTTGCAGTTGTATAAGACGTTGGTGAGACTGCATTTAGAATACTGTGTTCAGTTCTGGGCACTATGTTATAGGAAAGATATTGTCAAGCTTGAAAGGATTCAGAAAAGATTTACGATGATGTTCCCAGGACTAGAGGGTGTGAGCTATAGAGAGACGTTGAGTAGGCTGGGTCTCTATTCCATGGAGCGCAGGAGGATGAGGCAAGATATTATAGAGGTATACAAAATCATGAGAGGAATAGATCAGGTAGCTGCACAGAGTCTTTTACTCAGAGTAGGGGAATCGAGAACCAGAGGACATAGGTTCAAGGTGAAGGGGAAAAGATTTAATCGAAATCCGAGGGGTAACCTTTTCACACAGAGGGTGGTGGGTGTATGGAACAAGCTGCCAGAGGAGGTTGTTGAAGCTGGGACTATTCCATCGTTTAAGAAACAGATGGACAGGTACATGGATAGGACAGGTTTGGAGGGATATGGACCAAGTGCAGGCAAGTGGAACTAGGGTAGCTGGGACATTGTTGGCCGGTGTGGGCGAGTTGGGCCAAAGGGCCAATTTCCACACTGTATCACTCTATGACTCTATGACTCTATTTGGCCTTGTGGAACCCATTTCAACCTGGAATATTGCAGACATTCAATGTGTGCTTGCTGCCGACCATATTTGCTTAACTACTTAAAATCTAAAACAAATGCTATGAAATTAAACTGTTAGGCATGTTAAGAATTAGCAAATGGCACCTACATGTTAACTTTACTGTTAAAACACAAAGTACTTATGCTGCAACACCCACGATAAGCACTCAACCAAGAAAACGAAACCCAATGCCAAATTAGTATGTAAACTGTTTATACATACTTGTGCTATGAGACAATAACTAACTACATACAGTAATAAATTATCTACATGTTAACAAACACACAAGCCAAACATTTAACCAAAATTTTGAGAGGGACGGACAGAGTTGACGTGGGTAGGCTTTTCCCTTTGAGAGTGGGGAAGATTCCAACAAGGGGACATAGCTTCAGAATTGAGGGACAAAGGTTTAGGGGTAACATGAGGGGGAACTTCTTTACTCAGAGGGTTGTGGCTGTATGGAATGGGCTTCCGGAGGAAGTGGTGGAAGCTGGCTCGATTTTATTATTTAAGAGTAAATTGGATAGGTATATGGATAGGAGGGGATTGGAGGGTTATGGTCTGAGTGCAGGTAGATGAGACTAGGTCAGGGAGAATGGTCGGCGTGGACTGGTAGGGCCGGACAGGCCTGTTTCCATGCTGTAGTTGTTATATGTTATATGTTATATGAAACGCAATCTCAGTGTCACACGAGAATCTAAGGCCTTTGCACGGTTAAACTATGGACCAACAAAAAGAAGGTGTGTAGATGACAGCATATAATTGGGATTGTCACTGGTGTTTCATTGAGTTAGGCCCACGACACCTCGGGAATGCTCAACAGTTAGTTCTGGTGTCCCAGAACTACCCCCCTCAATACCTGCTCTCACCACCTATGCTACATATATGAACAACTACGCAGCTAGCTATCTAAATATCTACTAAGTAAAGGAAACTATCGAAGATTAATACTCAAATAAATGCAAAACACCTGCGTCCAGTCTTATACTTATCCTAACCCTCCATCAACCAATCACCGTGCCTCTAATACCAACCTCACATATTCAAATAGAAGGACTGGCTGAGATTTAGGAGTCATCATTAAATGCAGGCAAGGTGCCGGAAGATTGGAGGGTGGCAAATGTTGTGCCTCTCTTCAAGAAGGGCTGCAGAAAAAATGCTGACTTATAGGCCAGTGGGCTTAACATCTATAATTGGAAAATTACTCGAGAATATTCTAAGGATATGAGAAACAAGCATTTAGATGGACAAGGGCTGATTTGGGATAGTTCACATGGTTTTGTACGTGGGAGGTCATGTCTCACGAATCTGATTGAATTTTTGTTTCGAAAATGTGACCAAAAAGGTTGATGAAGGCAGAGCTGTAGATGTTGTATCCATGCATTTCAACAAAGTTACGCATGGTAGGCTGCTCTGGAAGGTTAGATCCCATGTGATTCAAGGAGAGGTAGATGAATGGATAGAAAATTGGTTTCATGGAAGTAAGAAGAGGGTGATAGTGGAAGGTTACTTCTCAGACTGGAGGCCTGTGACTAGTGGTGTGCCTCAGGGTTCGGTGCTGGGCCCATTGCTGTTTGTCATCTATATCAATGATTTGGATGAGAACAACATGATTAGCAAGTTTGCAGATGACACAAAAGTGGGTATATATAAGAAAATGACTGCAGATGCTGGTACAAATCGAAGGTATTTATTCACAATATGCTGGAGTAACTCAGCAGGTCAGGCAGCATCTCAGGAGAGAAGTAATGGGTGACATTTCGGGTCGAGACCCTTCTTCAGACTGATGTCAGGGGGGTGGGACAAAGGAAGGATATAGGTGGAGACAGGAAGATAGAGGGAGATCTGGGAAGGAGGAGGGGAAGAGAGGGACAGGAACTATCTAAAGTTGGAGAAGTCGATGTTTCATACCACTGGGCTGCAAGCTACCCAGACGAAATATGAGGTGCTGTTCCTCCAATTTCCGGTGGGCCTCACTATGGCACTGGAGGAGGCCCATGACAGAAAGGTCAGACACAAAAGTGGGTGGTATAGTTAGTGAAGATGATGGTCAAAAATTGCAGCAGGATCTTAAACAGTTAGGCAGGTGGGCCGAGCTGAAAACTTGCTAGTGTTACTTCTAGTTCCTTCATCTAAATCATTAATATATATGGTGAATAGTTGCGGCCCCAACACCGAACCTTGCGGCACTCCTCTCACCAATTCCTGCCATTCTGAAAAGGACCCGTTTACTTCTACTCTTTGCTTCCTGTCTGCCAACCAATTCTCTATCCATGTCAACACTCTACCCCCAATACTATGTGCATGGTAGATGGGATATGTAGATGGGATATGTTGGTCGCTGTGGGCAAGTTGGGTCAAAGGGCCTGTTTCCACAATCTAAGACTATGACTCTCTGACTGTATGATACACTTATCATGCGTTATACATTTCCTGTCTGTCCCAAACTGACACTACTTCTTCTCCACCAAATCCACCTATTGCCTTGCTCTGCTGCCTCAGACATCTCCTTTATGACCTGACACAAACTCAGGATGTGGATTCCTAGCTTTCCAAACAGCGACATGGTCGATCGACAACCCACCTTTACTGAACGTACTCAAGGTCAAGGTCAAGGTCAAGGTAGCTTTATTTGTCATCCAATATTGGACGAAATTCGGTCACCCACAGTCCAACAATAAAAGCATTAAATAGGCATTCAAATTACACAACCCCAAAACCCCCAAAACACAGTCCAACAATAAAAGCATTAAATAGGCATTAAAATTACCCAACCCCAAAAACACACAAAAAAAGAAACATCCATCAAAGAAACATCCATCACAGTGAGTCTCCTCCAGTCCTCTCCTCACTGTGATGGAAGGCCACAATGTCTTTCCCTTCTCCTGCTGTCCTCGCCCGCAGTCAGGTTGTTGTGGTTGCAGGCCGCACCGGACGGTCCACAGCGGGCCAAGCCTAAGGCGCGTCGCGTCGCAGCCGCTCCCGCAGCCTCCGAAAACGGCCGGCTCCGCCGATGATAAGTCCGATCCGGGGCGGGCGAACACGCTGCTGCTGCCGCTGTTGCTGCACGTCGGGGCGGTCGTGGCTCCCGACATTGAAGCCCCCGCCCAGCAGAGAAATATCCCGCGGCATATCTTAGGCTGCGCCGGACGGTGAAATGTCCGCGACCCAAGCCCCGTGATCCGGGGCGGGCGAACACGCTGCTGCTGCCGGAGCTCCCGATGTCGGCATCCACGTGGCCCGAGCCTAAGGCGAGTTGCAGCCGCTCCCGCAGCCTCCGAAGACGGCCGGCTCCGGTGGTGGTAAGTCCGATCCGCGGGCTCTGCGAACCAGAGCCCTGGAGGCCGCCAGCTCCAAGAGTTGGGCCGATGGTAGGCCGCAGCTGGAACGGAGACACGGCCCAGAACACAAAGGTCGGGTCTCCGTTCGGAAGGGATACATATTTACAATGTTACAGTTCCCCCCCTCCCCCCCACATACAAACATAGTACACAAACACAAAAACACCACATCACAACTACAATTAAGACAAAAGACAATTAAGACAATTAAGACAATTAAGACAATTAAGACAATTAAGACAATTAAGACAATTAAGACTCTTGCTCTCCATCCTCGCTGCTCAACTTCTGCTGCCAAATCTGCACATCTCAACTTTCCCCATTTATAAACTTCATCCACTAGGTTCTCCCAAGGCACTGTCAGTTGTATAACTACACGACCCACTGACTAACTGACCATGATACTATATTAGGTCTCAAACTAGTGCTAATTAATTCCTGCAGAACAACAAGCTTTCCTCCAACATCTACTTGCCTCTCCCAATCATTGGTTCCCCTTAACTGGCCTAACATACCTGTCTGACAGCTTTCCTCCTCGACCTTCCTCTCCCTCATGGACAAAATGAACAGGTACACTCTCAGTCCTAAAGCATTCTGAATTTACCTGTGCTCTCCTGCTCACGATTGCTGAAGCTATACACTTCAAGACCTGGTTATGCCACCAAGTATGCTGACCTTGAGAAAGACTAATCTTACATCCTGACAAAATATGCCTCAACGTTGCCACCACTGAACACAAGAGACACGCTGGGTCCCCACCTACCCACTGTTTGAGGTTCTGCGGTCATGGCAGCACATCATAAATAGCTCTTATAAGGAAACTTACATTATCCGCCTCCATTCACCACAGGTCCCTCCAGCTAAACCTCCTCTTTTCTGTACTTTCCCAGTTCATCCACTGTCCCTGATTAACCTGAGTTACTGCCCTTACATATCTCACTGCTTCCTCCTGACAATGTACCTGCTCTACAACCAATGTCCTCCTCTCTGTTGAACCTGCCTTACTCCACACTGGTTTCCCTGTGCTGAGCCCTAAGCCTCCTTTCCCTTGCTGCACCCTACCAACAATGTCTGAATGCCTCAGAGTTGCCTATGCTTCTTCCACTGCCTGCCTTGAGTTCCACTTCCTCCCTCTAGTTACATTTGAAACCAAATTACTGACTAAAGTATCCCTGCTCCCTGATAATTGCAATTCGAACCTCACTTTAGCACACATAAACTCCTCCGTTGGTAAATGGAGAAAACCTTTCCCACACAATGCCCTATTACTGAGGCCCTCACAATATATGAACTAACCAATCTCTCTACCCTTTCCACCCTAGATATTGGAACCTCATATACCATTAACAATGACATTAACCTAAGAAATAATCCAAACTGCAAGCACCACATCTTGACCTTGCCTGGAAGCCCTGACTTCTCTGTCCTTTCTAACCCATCAATAACATCTTTTCTAAGTTACTGAACCTGTTCAGTGTCATCCAACTTCCTGTTATACCACCTACCCAAGCTTTTAACTGGCTTCTCTTTAAATAGACGTGATTTCTTCCTCATTTACGTAAAACCTTTTTTCTATTACCTTTCCTCTAGCCAAACAAATGTTCCCTCCATGACATACAAGGCTTAATCTGCAATCTAGCCCATTTAGGATTATAGTTTATCGTCTCTAAAACCTTCTTGTACAAACTATCATTGTATACGCATTATATTAACATGTTGGCAGTGTCAACCACATCCATTTAACATATACATCACTTGATGTCCACTGAATGTAAGTAACTTACTCAAACTGAGCTTTCCATATCCAATCGATTCTATTCAGAATTATTCAGATTATGATAGACACAAAATGCTGGAGTAACTCAGTGGGGCAGACAGCATCTCTGGAGAGAAGGAATGGGTGACGTTTCGGGTTGATACCCTTCTTCCTTTGATTTAAACCAGCATCTGCAGTTCTTTCCTGCACATTATTCAGACTATGTTCATCTTTATGGAGTATCTTGAATTATTTTACCATATAAAAGAATTTGCACAATCTAAAATTCTTTTTTTTTTCATTGTTATTCTTCAGCTAAAGGAAATAGCTTGAGATATCAGAATTAAATTGCCAAAGTAGTGCTGAATGTAGTTAGTTTCACTGGGAAAAAAACATCTGACATTTATTTCATGGACAATATGTCCTTTCAAAGAAAAAAGTCCATTAATTTTGCCTCTGAATTTCAGCTCAGGTCAAAGAGATAAGAAAATTAAAAAATGTTGTGCCATGTTGGGTCATTAATCACCAACATAAATTCTAATGCAACTACTAATCTTTTTATTTTATGATGTTGTTTGTGATTAAGAAAACTATTTTTATAATAAAATGAACATCTTATTTGTTAATTTATTCACAAAATGCTGGAGTAACTCAGCAGGTCAGGCAGCATCTCAGGAGAGAAGGAATGGGTGACGTTTCGGGTCGAGACCCTTCTTCAGACCACCCATTCCTTCTCTCCTGAGATGCTGCCTGACCTGCTGAGTTACTCCAGCATTTTGTGAATAAATACCTTCGATTTGTACCAGCATCTGCAGTTATTTTGTTACACATCTTATTTGTTAATATTTGTTAAAGAAACATTCACAAATTCAACATTACTAAGTACATATTTTTAATTTTATATTATTTAACAAATCTAATACAACAAATTCTCTGAGATCATCCGGGAGAATGAGACCTTCATAGATGTGTCATGGCTCGCTGGTCACGCTTAAGATCCAGATTTTCTAAGATCCAGATCCAGATTTTACCTAGATTTTCAGAAAGCCTTTGATAAGGTGCTTCACGGGAGACTGCTAAGGAATATGAGAGCCCATGGTATCAAAGGGCAGATACCAGCATGGATAGCAGGTTGGCTGGATGGCAGAAGGCAAAGAGTGGCAATAAAGGGGGTTTTATCAGGTTGGCTGCCAGTGGCTATTGGAGTTCCGCAGGGCTCGGTGCTGGGGACGCTACTCTTCATGCTGTATATTAATGATTTGGACAAGGGGATTGAAGGCTTTGTGGCCAAGTGGATGATACAAAAATAGGTGGAAGGCAGGTAGTGTAGAGAAAGCAGGGACTGCAGAAGGACTTGGACAGGTTGGGAGAGTGGGCAGAGAAGTGTCAGATGGAATATAGTGTAGCAAATGGTGGAGTCATGCATGTTGGTCGTATGAATAAAGGCGTAGACTATTTTCAAAATGGGGAGAGAATCCTGAAATCAGAGGTGCAAAGGGACTTTTGAGTGCTGGTGCAGGATTCTCAAAAAAGTTCATCAGCAAGTCAAATCGGTAATAAAGAAAGCAAATGCAATGTTAGCATTTATTTCAAGAGGTCTTGTATACAAAAACAGGGATGTAATGCTGAGGCGCTGGTCAGGCAGCATTTGGAATATTGTGAGCAATTTTGGGCACCATACCTGAGGAAGGATGTGCTGACTCTGGAGAAGGTTTACAAGAATGATCCCAGGAATGAGTAGGTTAACATATGTTGCGCGTTTGACGGCACTGGGCCTGTACTCGCTGGAGTTTAGAAGAATGAGGGGCGACCTCATTGAAGCATACAGAATAGTGAAAGGCTTGGATAGAGTGGATGTGGAGTGGATGTTTCCACTAGTGGGAGAGCCTAGGACTAGAGGTTGGAGCCTCAGAATTAAAGGGTGTTCTTTTAGGAAGTAGATGGGGAGGAATTTCTTTAGTCAGAGGGTGGTGAATCTGTGGAATTCTTTGCCACAGAAGGGACCAAGTCAATGGATATGTTTAAGGCAGAGATAGATAGATTCTTGATTAGTACGGGTGTCAGGGGTTATGGGGAGAAGGCAGGAGAATGGGGTTTGGAGGGAGAGATTAGCCACAATTGAATGACAGATTAGACTTGATGGGCCGAATGGCCTAATTCTGCTTCTATCACTTATGATCTTATGATAAGATGCAGGAAGAGTAGATGGGTGACCACAAGAAAAAGGAGTAGGCAGAGAGTACAGGTGACCCCTGAGGCCACTCCCCTTCAAAACAGTACACCATTTTGGGGGAATAACCCATCAGGGGTGAGCTGCAGAAGCAGAGTTGTTGCACTGAGCCTGGCTCATGGTGGTAGCACAGAGGGGGTGGGGGGGCAGGAAGGCAATTCTGTGGCAGCAACCGAAGCTCCAGGATGGTGTGTGCCTCCCTGGTGCTAGGGACCACGATGTCTCAGAGTGGCTGCGAAGTGCCCTGTGAGAAAAGTGTGAGTCTTCAGTTGCAAGTCTTCGGCAAGGCAGCTGAGGGAGGACGCCACACCAAACGCTGGAGAGGGTGAGACGCAAGAACAAAATGCCAAGCAAGTTGATTCAATGTGATGCTTGCAGGATGTGGGAGGTCAGGGACACTGCTGGTGCCTCTGGCTGCTACAAGTGTGAGAAGTGTATCCAGGTACAGCTCCTGAAGGACCGTGTTGGGGAACTGGAGAAGCAAGTGGACGACCTCAGGTTCGTCCGAGAAACTGAGTCGTTCCTCGACAAGTCCTACAGTGAGATTGTTACACCAAAGGTACTGGAAGAGAGAAGGTGGGTGATGGTGAGAAAAGGAAGGAAACATGGAGTGCAAAGGTCCCCGGGTGTTGTGCCTCTTGAGAACAGGTTCAACCATTTGGAAGCTGTCGGGGAAGAAGACGTTGCCACACTAAGCGGCAGACTGGCCTGCGAAGCAAAACGTGCTGTTGAGCCAAAACCAAAGAGGTCGACGTCAGGCAACGCCATGGTAGTAGGAGACTCCATTGTGAGAGGTACGGACAGGGGTTTCTGCGGCAACAGACGGGATTGGAGGATGGTGTGCTGCCTCCCTGGTGCCAGGATCCAGGATGTCACAGACAGACTGCAGGAAATCTTCAAGGGCGAAGGTGAACAGCCGGAAGTGGTAGTGCATGTTGGCACAAATGATGTCGGAAAGAAGAGGATGAATATTCAGCAGCGTGACTTTAGAGAGCTTGGAAAAATGCTGAAAAGCAGGACCTCCTGGGTGGTTATCTCCGGTTTGCTTCCAGTTCCTCGTGCTGGAGAAGGCAGGAACAGGGAGATACAGGACCTGAATGTGTGGCTGAGGAGCTGGTGCAGGGGGCAGGGATTTAGATTCTTAGACCACTGGGATCTGTTTTGGGGTAAGGGGGAATTGTACAAAAGGGACCAATTGCACCTTAGCAGATGGGGGACCAGCATTCTGGCAGGCAGGTTTACCACTGCTACACGGGTGGGTTTAAACTAAATAAGGGGGGTGGGGGGTGTCAAATGTGATAGTCAAGGATGGAGTTAAAGGGAAAGAGAATAAAGAGATAGTTAATGACCCCAGAATTAACAGGAAAGAAAACTCACAAAGGGATAGGAGAGTTTGGCCAAGTGTAATAGGGATCGATGTGAAGGGTGAGGTGAGTCAAGGAATTAAAAGTATTGTATATGAATGCGCGAAGTATAAGAAGTAAAGTAGATGAGCTTGAGGCTCATTTAGAGGTTGGTAGATACGACATTGTGGGGATTACAGAGACGTGGCTGCAGGAGGATCGGGCCTGGGAACTTAATATTCAGGGTTATACATCCTATAGAAAGGACAGGCAGGTGGGCAGAGGAGGTGGGGTAGCTCTGCTGGTGAGGGATGAAATTCAATCCCTTGCGAGGGAAGACATAGGGACTGATGAGGTAGAGTCACTGTGGATTGATTTGAGGAATTGTAAAGGCAAGAAGACACTAATTGGTGTTATCTACAGACCCCCAAATAGTAGCCGGGATGCAGGGTGTAAGATGCAGCAGGAGTTAAAACTGGCATGTAACAAAGGTAATGCCACTGTGGTGATGGGCGATTTCAATATGCAGGTAGACTGGGAAAATCAGGTTGGTTCTGGACCCCAAGAAAGAGAGTTTGTAGAGTGCCTCCGAGATGGATTCTTAGAGCAGCTTGCAATGGAGCCTACCAGAGAAAAGGCAATACTGGATTTAGTGTTGTCCAATGAACCAGATTTGATAAGAGAACTCGAGGTAAAGGAACTGCTTGGAGGAAGTGATCATAATATGATTAGTTTTAAACTGCAATTTGAGAAGGAGAAGGTTAAATCGGAAGTGTCAGTGTTGCAGTTGAACAAAGGGGACTATGAAGGCATGAGAGAGGAGCTGGCCAAGGTAGACTGGAAAGGGATCCTAGCAGGAATGACGGTGGAACAGCAATGGCAGGAATTTCTGAGCATAATCTGGAAGACGCAGGATCATTTCATTCCAAAGCGGAAAAAAGATTCTAAGGGGAGTAGGAGGCAACCGTGGCTGACAAGGGAAGTTAGGGATGGAATAAAACTAAAAGAAAAGATGTATAACACAGCAAAGAATAGCTGGAAGCCAGAGGATTGGGCAACTTTCATAGGACAACAGAAGGTAACAAAACGGGCTGAAAAGATGAAATACGAGGGGAAGCTGGCCAAGAATATAAAGGACAGTAAAAGCTTCTTTAGATATGTTAAGAGAAAAAGAGTAGCAAAATCAAATGTGGGTCCCTTGAAGGCAGACACAGGTGAAATTATTATGGGTATCAAGGAAATGGCAGAAGAGTTGAACAGGTACTTCGGATCTGTCTTCACTAAGGAAGACACAAACAATCTCCCAGATGTACTGGAGGACAGAGGATCTAGGGGGGTAGAGGAACTGAAATAAATTTTCATTAGGCGAGAAATAGTATTGGGTAGACTAATGGGATTGAAGGATGATAAATCCCCTGGGCCTGATGGTCTGCATCCCAGGGTCCTCGGGGAGGTGGCTCTAGAAATAGTGGACACATTGGTGATCATTTTCCAATGTTCAGTAGATTCAGGGTCAGTTCCTGTGGAATGGAGGATAGCTAATGTTATCCCACTTTTCAAGAAAGGAGCGAGAGAGAAAACGGGGAATTACAGACCAGTTAGCCTGACATCGGTGGTGGGAAAGATGCTGGAGTCAATTATTAAAGAGGTAATAACGGTCCATTTGGAGAGCAGTAAAAGGATAAGTCCAAGTCAGCATGGATTTATGAAAGGGAAATCATGCTTGACTAATCTTCTGGAGTTTTTTGAGGATGTGACAAGTAAAATGGATGAAGGGGAGCCAGTGGATGTAATGTATCTAGACTTTCAGAAAGCCTTTGATAAGGTCCCACACAGGAGATTGGTGACTAAAATTAGAGCACATGGTATTGGGGGTAGAGTGTTGACATGGATAGAGAATTGGTTGGCAGACAGGAAGCAAAGAGTAGGAGTAAACAGGTCCTTTTCAGAATGGCAGGCAGTGGCGAGTGGAGTGCCGCAAGGCTCCGTGTTGGGGCCGCAACTGTTTACCATATATATTAATGATTTGGAAGAGGGAATTGAAAGCAACACTAGCACGTTTGCGGATGACACAAAGCTGGGTGGCAGTGTAAACTGTGAAGAGGATGTTAGGAGGTTGCAGGGTGACCTGGACAGGTTGAGTGAGTGGGCAGATGTGTGGCAGATGCAGTATAATATCGATAAATGTGAGGTTATCCACTTTGGCGGCAAAAACAAGGAGGCAGATTATTTTCTCAATGGAGTTAGGTTAGGTAGGGGGGAGGTGCAGCGAGACCTGGGGGTCCTTGTACACCAGTCACTGAAAGTTGGCGTGCAGGTACAGCAGGCAGTGAAGAAAGCTAATGGAATGTTGGCCTTCATAACGAGAGGATTTCAGTATAGGAGTAAAGAGGTTCTTCTGCAGTTGTATAGGGTCCTGGTGAGACCACATCTCAAATATTGTGTACAGTTTTGGTCTCCTCATTTGAGGAAGGACATCCTTGTAATTGAGGCAGTGCAGCATTGGTTCACGAGATTGATCCCTGGGATGGCGGGGCTGTCATATGAGGAAGGATTGAAAAGACTAGGCTTGTATTCACTGGAGTTTAGAAGGATGAGAGGGGATCTTATAGAAACATATAAAATTATAAAAGGACTGGACAAGCTAGATGCAGGAAAAATATTCCCAATGTTGGGCGAGTTCAGAACCAGGGGACACAGTCTTAGAATAAAGGGGAGACCATTTAAAACTGTGTTGAGAAAAATCTTTTTCATCCAGAGAGTTGTAAATTTGTGGAATTCTCTGCCAGAGAGGGCAGTGGAAGCCAAATCACTGGATGGATTTAAGAGAGAGTTAGATAGAGCTCTAGGGGCTAGTGGAATCGAGGGATATGGGGAGAAGGCAGGCACGGGTTATTGATTGGGGAAGATCAGCCATGATCACAATGAATGGCGGTGCTGGCTCGAAGGGCCGAGTGGCCTCCTCCTGCACCTATTTTCTATGTCTCTATTAGTGGCTGCTGAGGTTCACAAGTGGGAGGGTGAGCTGGTTGGGTACGTTGGCACAAATTTGGCACGAATTAGGTCGGAAAGAGATGAAGTCCTGCAAAATGAATATAATGAATTAGGCAAAAGGTTAAAAAGGCAGACCTCCAGGGTAGTGATCGATGGATTTCTGCCAGTGCCATGTGATGATGAGGGTAGGAACAGGAAGATAGGACAGATAAATGTATGACTGAGGAGTTGGTGCAGATGACAAGGTTTAGATTTTTGGACCATTGGCATCTCGTTAGGAGCAGAGGTCAATTGTACAAGACGGATGGGTTGCACCTGAACTGGAGGGGAAGTAATATCAGGATTCAATACAGGACTGAGGTAGGTGAGAGGCTGGAATGTGTGGAAGGTGACGAAAAAAAGTTCAGTGGACAGAATAGGCAGAAGCATGGCAGGGAGTGAGGATGGATTTGGATAGAATTGCATTTAAACTTTAGACTACAGCGCAGAAACAGGCCCTTTGGCCCACTGAGCAGAAGGGTGTTGCGTTTTGATGAAGGAGACTGTCACAGCAGTGGTCTGAGATGACATTACTGATGGTTGGCCCAGTGCAGGATTTAGAAGTGCAAGTATGCCAGGAGATTGCAGGCAGCTGCAAGACTAATAAGGTTGTCAGAGTTGGGGATTTTAACTTTCCCAATATAGACTGGGACTGTTATAGTGCCAAGGGCTTAGACGGTGTGGAATTTGTCAAATGTGTTCAGAAGATTTTCCTCAGGCAATATATGGGAAAGGGCAGAGCTTGATCAACTCTTAGGAAATCAGGAAAGGCAAGTGACTGAAGTTAAGTATAAAGACATGGTGAGACCACGAGTTAAAATTCTGATTCGGGTCAAGACCAACTTTGATGGTTTTAGACGGGAACTTGCTCAAGCTGATTGAAGTAGGTTGCAGGGAAATGAATGTCCAGAAAGTAGGATTATTTTTAAAGTGTGATGGCAAGAGGATAGGGCAGGCATCTTTCTGTAAGAGTGAAGGGCAAGGCAAGTGGGGGTAAGGAAGCTTGGATGATGAGCGGCTTTGGTCAGGAAACAGAAGGAGGCATGGGAAAAGTATAGACTGCTGGAATCCTGTGTTCCTATAGGCATTTTGGGAACTGAGGAGCATACTGAAGAAGGAGATAAGTGGGGCAAAATGGGCAGGAGACAGTTCTGGCAGATAATATTAAGCAAAATCCAAAAAAATATTATTTGCAGGTGACACTAAATTGGTGGTATTGTAGATAGTGAAGATGGTTATAAAAATTACAGAAGGATCTTGACTAGTTGAGCAAATGGGCTGAGGGATGATTAGAGTCATAGAGAAACAGGTCCTTCGGCCCAAAGTGCCCACACCGGCCAACATGTCCCAGTTACACTAGTCCCACCTGCCAGCATTTGGTCCATATCCCTTTAAACCTGTCCTATCCATGTACCTGTCTATATGCTTGTTAAATAGAAACATAGAAAATAGGTGCAGGAGTAGGCCATTCGGCCCTTCGAGCCTGCACCGCCATTCAATATGATCATGGCTGATCATCCAGCTCAGTAACCTGTACCTGCCTTCTCTCCATACCCCCTGATCCCTTTAGCCACAAGGGTCACATCTAACTCCCTCTTAATTATAGCCAATCAACTGGCCTCAACTACCTTCTGTGGCAGAGAATTCCACAGACTCACCACTCTGTGTGAAGAAATGTTTTCTCATCTCGGTCCTAAAAGACTTCCCCCTTATCCTTAAGCTGTAACCCCTGGTTCTGGACTTCCCCAACATCGGGAACAATCTTCCCGCATCTAGCCTCTCCAACCCCTTAAGAATTTTATATTTCGATAAGATCCCCCCTCAGTCTTCTAAATTCCAGCGAGTATAAGCCTAGTCTATCCAGTCTTTCTTCATATGAAAGTCCTGCCATCCCAGGGATCAATCTGGTGAACCTTCTCTGTACTCCCTCTAAGGCTAGAATGTCTTTCCTCAGATTAGGAGTCCAAAACTGTACACAATACTCCAGGTGCGGTCTCACCAAAGCCCTGTACAACTGCAGCAGAACCTCCCTGCTCCTATACTCAAATCCTCTTGCTATGAATGCTAACATACCATTCGCTTTCTTCAAGGCCTGCTGCACCTTCACGCTTGCTTTCAATGACTGGTGCACCATGACACCCAGGTCACGTTGCATCTCCCCTTATCCTAATTGGCCACCATTCAGGTAATACTCTGCTTTCCGGTTCTTGCCGCCAAAGTGGATAACCTCACATTTATCCACATTATATTGCATCTGCCATGCATTTGCCCACTCTCCTAATCTATCCAAGTCACTCTGCAGCCTCCTAGCATCCTCCTCGCAGCTAACACTGCCACCCAGCTTCGTGTCATCCGCAAACTTAGAGATGTTGCATTCAATTCCCTCGTCCAAATCATTAATATATATTGTAAATAACTGGGGTCCCAGCACTGAACCTTGCGGTACCCCACTAGTCACTGCCTGCCATTCCGAAAAGGACCCGTTTATTCCTACTCTTTGCTTCCTGTCCGCCAACCAATTCTCTATCCACTTCAACACTGAACCCCCAATACCGTGTACACCAATCTCCTATTGGGGACCTTGTTGAAGGCCTTCTGAAAGTCCAGATATAACACATCGACTGGTTCTCCCTTATCCACTCTACTAGTTACATCCTCGAAAAATTCTATAAGATTCGTCAGACATGATTTGTCTTTCATGAATCCATGCTGACTTTGTCCGATGATTTCACCACTTTCCAAATGTGATGCTATCACATCTTTAATAACTGACTCTAGGATTTTCCCCACCACCGATGTTAGGCTAACTGGTCTATAATTCCCCGTTTTCTCTCTCCCTCCCTTTTTAAAAAGTGGGGTTACATTAGCTACCCTCCAATCCTCAGGAACTACTCCAGAATCTAAAGATTTTTGAAAAATTATCACTAATGCATCCACTATTTCTGGGGCTACTTCCTTAAGCACTCTGGGATGCAGCCTATCTGGCCCTGGGGATTTAGACAATAGACAATAGACAATAGGTGCAGGAGTAGGCCATTCGGCCCTTCGAGCCAGCACCGCCATTCAATGTGATCATGGCTGATCATTTTCAATCAGTACCCCGTTCCTGCTTTCTCCCCATACCCCCTGACTCCGCTATCCTTAAGAGCTCTATCTAGCTCTCTCTTGAATGTATTCAGAGAATTGGCCTCCACTGCCCTCTGAGGCAGAGAATTCCACAGATTCACAACTCTCTGACTAAAAAAGTTTTTCCTCATCTCTGTTCTAAATGGCCTACCCCTTATTCTTAAACTGTGGCCCCTGGTTCTGGACTCCCCCAACATTGGGAACATGTTTCCTGCCTCTAACGTGTCCAACCCCTTAATAATCTTATACGTTTCGATAAGATCTCCACTCATCCTTCTAAATGGAGGAGGAGAAAACTGGAAGAGACATGGGGGTGGGTCAAAATCTGGCAAGTGATAGGTGGATACAGGTGAGGGTGGTTTCATTGGCAGATGGTTGGACAATGACCAGAGATGAAAAAACAAAAGGTGTGAGATAAGCAAATGAGGATAGAAGTGTGAAAGATGACACCAGAGGAAGGAATGTAGGTGGGAGTGGATGGGGTATGAACTCTACTTTGGGAACATGTTTCCTGCCTCTAACATGTCCAACCCCTTAATAATCTTATACGTTTCGATAAGATCCCCTCTCATCCTTCTAAATTCCAGTGTATACAAACCTAGTCACTCCAGTCTTTCAACATATGCCAGTCCCGCCATTCCGGGAATTAACCTAGTAAACCTACGCTGCACACCCTCAATAGCAAGAATATCCTTCCTCAAATTTGGAGACCAAAACTGCACACAGTACTCCAGGTGAGGTCTCACTAGGGCCCTGTACAACTGCAGAAGGACCTCTTTGCTCCTATACTCAACTCCTCTTGTTATGAAGGCCAACATTCCATTGGCTTTCTTCACTGCCTGCTGTACCTGCATGCTCCCTTTCAGTGACTGATGGACTAAGACACCCAGATCACGTTGTACGTCCCCTTTTCCTAACTTGACACCATTCAAATAATAATCTGCCTTCCTATTCTTACCACCAAAGTGGATAACCTCACACTTATCCACATTAAACTGCATCTGCCATGCATCCGCCCACTCACACAACCTGTCCAAGTCACCCTGCAACCTCACAGCATCTTCCTCACAGTTCACACTACCACCCAGCTTTGTATCATCGGCAAATTTGCTAATGGTACTCTTAATCCCATCATCCAAGTCATTGTTGTATATTGTAAATAGCTGCGGTCCCAACACCGAGCCTTGCGGTACCCCACTAGTCACTGCCTGCCATTCTGAAAGGGACCCATTTATACCCACTCTTTGCTTTCTGTCTGTCAACCAACTTTCTATCCATGTCAGTTCCCTACCTCCAATACCATGTGCTCTAATTTTGCCCACCAATCTCCTATGTGGGACCTTGTCGAAGGCTTTCTGAAAGTTGAGGTACACCACATCCACCTGCTCTCCCCTGTCAATTTTCCTAGTTACATCCTCAAAAAATTCCAGTAGATTAGTCAAGCACGATTTCCCCTTCGTAAATCCATGCTGACTCAGAACGATCCTGTTACTGCGATCCAAATGCTCCGCAATTTCGTCTTTTATAATTGACTCCAGCATCTTCCCCACCACTGATGTCAGACTAACTGGTCTATAATTTCCCGTTTTCTCTCTCCCTCCTGTCTTGAAAAGTGGGATAACATTAGCTACCCTCCAATCCACAGGAACTGACCCGGAATCTATAGAACATTGGAAAATAATTACTAATGCGTCCACAATTTCTAGAGCCACCTCCTTAAGCACCCTGGGATGCAGACCATCAGGCCCTGGGGATTTATCAGCCTTGAGTCCCATCAGTCTACCCAAAACTTTTTCCTGCCTAATGTGGATTTCCTCCAGTTCCTCTGTCACCCTAGGATCTATCTGCCTTTAATCCATTTAATTTACCTAACACCACTTCCCGACCAACCTGGATTTCCCTCAGTTCCTCCATCTCATTAGACCCCCGGTCCCCTGCTATTTCCGGCAGATTGTTTATGTCTTCCTTAGTGAAGACCGAACCAAAGTAGTTGTTCAATTGGTCTGCCATCTCCTTGTTCCCTATGTTCAATTCACCTGTTTCTGCCTGCAAGGGACCTACATTTGTCTTAACTAGTCTTTTTCTCTTGACATATCTATAAAAGCTTTTGCATTCAGTTATTATGTTCCCTGCCAGTTTTCTCTCATAATCTATTTTCCCTTTCCTAATTAAGCCCTTTGTCCTCCTCTGCTGGACTCTGAATTTCTCCCAGTCCTCTGGTATGCTACTTTTTCTGGCTAATTTATATCCTTCATCTTTTGTTTTAATACTATCCTTGATTTTCCTTGTTAGCCACGGATGCACTACCTTTCCTGGTTTGTTCTTTTACCAAACTGGGATGAACAATTGTTGTAGTTCATCCAAGCGATCTTTAAATGCCTTCCATTGCATGTCCACCATCAACCCTTTAAGTATCAATTGCCAGTCTATCTTGGACAATTCACATCTCATACCCTCAGTTACCTTTCTTTAAGTTCAGAACACTTGTTTCTGAATTGACTTTGTCACTCTCCATCCTAATGAAGAACTCCACCATATTATATGGACTGGGACATATATGGACATAAATGCTGGGATAGTCCCTGTCTCAACTAATTCCTCTGGTAGCTTGTTCCATACATTCAAACCCCCCCTTTGTGTGAAAAGGTTACTCCTCAGATTCCTATTAAATCTTTTCCCCTTCACCTTAAACCTATGTCCTCTGGACCTCGTTTCACCTACTCTGGGCAAGCGACTCTGTGCATCTACCCGATTTGTTCCTCTCATGATTTTATACACCTCTATAAGATCCCCCCTCATCCTTGTGCACTCCAAGGAATAGTCCCCGCCTTCTACAACTGCAACATGACCTCATAACTTCTATACTCAGCACTCTGACTGATGAGGGCCAATGTGCCAAAAGCCTTTTTGACCACCCTATCTACCTATGACTCCACCTTCAATGAACCATGCCCCTGCACTCCTAGATCGCCTCTGCTTTACAACACTGCCCAGAGGTACCAGAGGTCCTGCCCTTGTTAGACTTCCGAAAATGCAACACCTCACATTTTTCTGCATTGAATTCAATCAACCATTCTCCAGTCCACTTGGCCAATTGATCAAGATCCTGCTGCAATTTTTCACAACCATCTTCACTATCTGCAAAACCACCCACTTTTGTATCATCTGCAAACTTGCTGATCTTGCTGTGTATGTTCTCATTCAATCATTGATATAGATGACAAACAGTAACGGGCCCGGCACCGAACCCTGAGGCACACTACTAGTCACAGGCCTCCAGTCCGAAAAGCAACCTTCCAATATCATGCATTGTTCCTCTGCATTATTCCATGAAGCCAATTTTCCATCCATTCAGCTATTCAGATTTGTGAGACATGACCTCCCACGAACAAACCCATGCTGATTATCCTTGTCCGTCTAAATGCCTGTGCTGTATATCCTATCCCTCAGAATACCCTCTAGTAGCTTTCCAAGTACAGATGTTAAGCTCACTGGCCTATAGTTCCCAGCATTTTCCCTGCAGCCATTCTTGAATAAAGGCACATTTGCCCCCCTCCAGTCTTCCAGCACCTCTCCTGTATTTAAAGATGACTCGTAAATTTCAACCAGGGCTCCCGCAATTTCCTCTCTGGTTTCCCAGTGTCTATGGATATATAGGCGGCTGCATATGTGGTTTGACCCCCAAAAATTGCTACAAATGTTTCTCCACAGTTTTTTGTAGTACTTAAGGGGGCGTGGGGGTGTGGGGGCGTGGGTGTCTGGGGGCGTGGGGGCCTGGGGGCCTGGGGGCCTGGGGGCGTGGGGGCGTGGGGGCCTGGGGGCCTGGGGGCGTGGGGGCGTGGGGGCGTGGGGGCCTGGGGGCGTGGGGTCCTGGGGGCCTGGGGGCGTGGGGGCCTGGGGGCCTGGGGGCGTGGGGGCGTGGGGGCCTGGGGGCCTGGGGGCCTGGGGGCGTGGAGGCGTGGGGGCCTGGGGGCCTGGGGGCCTGGGGGCCTGGGGGCGTGGGGGCCTGGGGGCCTGGGAGCCTGGGGGCCTGGGGGCCTGGGGGCCTGGGGGCATGGGGGAGTGGGGGCCTGGGGGCCTGGGGGCCTGAGGGCCTGGGGGCCTGGGGGCCTGGGAGCCTGGGGGCCTGGGGGCCTGGGAGCCTGGGGGCCTGGGGGCCTGGGGGCCTGGGGGAGTGGGGGCCTGGGGGCCTGGGGGCCTGGGGGCCTGGGGGCGTGGGGGAGTGGGGGCCTGGGGGCCTGGGGGCCTGGGGTTTAAATGTTTCTTTTGATTTATTTTTAACTCTGTATATGTGGGGGGGGGGGGGGGGTGAGGGAAACCTTTTTTTCCAATCTCCTCCTCAACGGAGATGCGACCTTTACCGTGTCGTATCTCTGTTTGCGCTACGGCCTAACACTGTGGAGTCACTCCAGCCTTGAAGACGCTCCAGCATTGAAGACTCCGGTCGCAGGGCCTGGACTTACCATCTCGGAGGCTTCGGCCGTGGGCCCTGCAGACCGCAACATCGGGAGTTCGCAGGTCCCTGGCTGGTGACCGGCTTTCGGGAGCTCCAGCCGTAGCAGCTTCGACCGCTCCAAAGCGCGAGGTTTGATTGACCCGCTCGCAGGCCCCTCATCGCCCTGCGTGGCTCGGCCGCGGCACTTTCCATCGCCCGGTGGGGGCTCAGGACCTTCATCGGCCTGCTCGGCTCGGCCCTGGGACTTTCCATCGCCCCGTGGGGGGCTTCAAAAGGTGGGAGCCTCGATCGCTTCGTGGCACCACGGGACAAGAGTGAGGGTGTGCCTCCATCACAGTGAGGGTGTGCCTCCATCACAGTGAGGGTGTGCCTCCATCACAGTGAGGGTGTGCCTCCATCACAGTGAGGGTGTGCCTCCATCACAGTGAGGGTGTGCCTCCATCACAGTGAGGGTGTGCCTCCATCACAGTGAAGGTGTGCCTGGAGCAATCACTGTGATGGCTGTTTGTGTTAAAAATTGTAATTGTGTGTTTTGTGTTCTTTATTTTTTACTGCCGGACCCTGACATGAGAGGACGCTGGCGCTATTTGTTCGCCGCTTCCCCGTCAGGACAGTTTGCTTGTTTGTTTTTATGTCTTGACTGTTTTTGTAAAGGGTCTTTGAGCATTTGGAAAAGCGCTATAAAAAATAAATGTTTATTATTATTATTATTATTATTATTATTATTATTAATGCGTGCTTAATAACATACCAAAGGTCTACCACAGTCTGACCACTGGAAAGGTCTAAATTTCAAGATGGCGTCCAAGATGGCCATCAAATCCTTAAAATACCCATTACTACTTCATCATTCATCATAGACAAGTAATTTTGGTGTCTAACCCCATGTTTTTGGGACCTAGGAATCCAATGAGCCCGTTGCACGCCCGCTGTCGTCTGTGGACTCCTATTTCGCTCGGGTTCTGGCAGAGTTCCCGGAAATCATGATCCCGCAATTCCGGTCGTTGACCCCCAAGCACGGGGTGGTCCATTTCATTGGAACTACCGGCCCACCCCTCCACGCACGAGCATGCCGACTGCCGCCTGATAAACTATGTCTGGCACGGCAGGAGTTCCGCACGATGGAGTCCTTGGGGATCGTCCACCCTTCCAACAGCCCATGGGCTTCCCCACTCCACATGGTCCCCAAGGCAAACGGGGGCTGGAGACCTTGCGGGGATTATCGGCGGCTGAACGTTGCTACCGCTGCGGACCGATACCCCGTGCCCCACATCCAGGACTTCAACGCCCCTTTGGCCGGGGCCACGATATTCTCGAAGGTGGATCTGGTGCGGGGCTATAACCAGATCCTGGTCCACCCGGAGGATGTGCCCAAGACAGCAATCAACACGCCGTTCGGGCTGTACGAGATCATACGGATGCCGTTCGGCCTTAAAAACGCTGCGCAGGCATTCCAACGGTTGATGGACAGCATGTGTCGTGGGCTGGATTTCCTGTTCGTCTACCTCGACGACATCTTGGTAGCCAGCCGCTCGCGGCAGGAGCACTGTGCCCACCTCCGGCAGCTCTTTCAGCAGCTCAGTGAGCACGGGTTGGCTATCAACCTCGCCAAGTGCCGCTTTGGTGTGACCACGATTGACTTCCTCGGCCACCGTGTGTCTTCGCAGGGCGCGGTTCCCTTGCCGGACAAAGTCGACGCCATCCGCCGGTTTCCCCGTCCATCCTCGGTGCGTGGCCTGCAGGAATTCATCGGCATGGTGGCGTTTTATCACCGGTTCCTGCCTTCCGCGGCCCACATCATGCGGCCGCTATACGAGCTGCTGGCGGGTAGGCGTAAGGACGTCGTGTGGACAGACGAGGCGGTAACAGCCTTCGTCGGCGCGAAGGAGGCCCTGGCTCGGGCTGTGCTGCTGGTTCACCCACGGGAGGATGCCACGACAGCCCTTACGATGGATGCCTCAGAGTCGGCGATTGGTGCCGTACTGGAGCAACTGACGGACGGAGGTTAGCGCCCCTTGGCCTTCTTCAGCCGGCACTTCAACAACACCCAGAGGAAATACAGCGCATTCAACCGCGAGCTCCTAGCTCTGTACCTGCAGGTACGCCACTTTAGCTATTTTCTGGAGGGCCGCCCGTTCACCGCTTACATGGACCACAAGCCGCTCACGTTCGCAAAGGTTTGGCAAAGGTCTCCGACCCGTGGTCCACCCGATAGCAGCGCCAGTTGGTGTATATATCCGAATACACCACCTCAATTCGCTTCATCGAGGGGAAGGAAAACCGGGTGTCCGACACGTTGTCTCGCCCTGCCGTCAATGCCGTTTTCTAAGTAGCGCCCGGCATTGATTATTCTGCCCTGGCGCAGGCCCAGCTAACGGACGGGGAGATGCCCGCCTACCGGACTGCCATCTCCGGCCTTCACCTTGAGGATGTCCCTCTTGGCCCCGGAGGAGCGACGATAATGTGCGATGTGGTCAGGTCAGCCGCGCCCCATCGTCCCTGCTGCCTGGCGCCGGAGGGTGTTCGACGTGGTTCACGGGCTGGCTCACCCATCCATCCGGGCGACGACCGCACTGGTAGCTGCGCGGTTCATGTGGCACGGTCTGCGCAAGCAGGTTGGCCACTGGGCCCGCACCTGCATTCCGTGCCAGACGGCAAAAATCCAACGCCACATCCGGGCGCCACTCCAGGAAATCGGTCTACCCCGCCGGCGTTTCGACCACCTACACGTGGACATTGTGGGCCCGCTCCCGCTGTCCCGGGACATCACACACCTCCTCACGGTGGTGGACCGCTTCACACGGTGGCCGGAGGCCATACCGCTGGCCGACACAGCCACAGCTACATGCGCTCGTGCGTTGGCTGCACACTGGATCGCTCGCTTTGGGGTGCCGGTGGTCATCTCTTCCGACCGGGGGCCACAGTTCACCTCTGAGCTGTGGTCGGCCATGGCCCATCTGTTAGGCGTGCGGCTGCACCACACAACGGCCTATCACCCGCAGGCAAACGTCCTGGTGGAGAGGTTCCACCGGCAGCTGAAGGCAGCGCTGAAGGAACGACTCTGGCCCGGACTGGATGGACGCACTACCATGGGTCTTGCTGGGCATCCGGACTGTGCCTAAGGAGGACCTGGCCTCATCTTCAGCGGAGCTTGTGTATGGGTCGCCGCTCACGGTGCCCGGGGAGTTCTTGCCCTCGTCGCCAAGGCAGGAGGAACCGCCCTCGTCTGCCCTACAGCGCCTTCGAGAGCGAGTTGGCAAGCTCGCACCTGTGCAAATGTCCAGCCACGGGACATTCCGCCCGCACGTGCCATTGGCACTCTGGGACTGTGCCTATGTGTACCTGCGCCGTGACGCCCACCGGACGCCGCTCCAGAGGCCATATGAGGGCCCGTACCGGGTGCTGGAGCACGGGCAGACAATCTTTGTCTTGGACATGGGGGATGGCCGGAGGCCGTGTCAATTGACCGCTTAAAGCTGGCGCACTTGGACATCAACCAAGTGGGTTGCCCAGCCTCGACCGCGAGGTCGCCCCCCTTTGCGGGTCAAACAGGGGTTCCCCTCTTCCATTATAGATGAGGCTCTCACTAGGGCCTCCTCTACATCCCGCAGCTCCGTTCTTGCTCCTCCTCCCCCCATTCATAACAAGGACAGAATACCCCACCTTACACCCCATCAGCCGTTGCATACAGCATATAATCCTCCAACATTTTCACCAACGGGATCCCACCACTGGCCACATCTTCCCATCTCCACCCCTTTCTGCTTTCCGCAGAGACCGTTCCCTCCGTAACTCCCTGGTCAACTCGTCCCTTCCCACCCATACCACCCCACCCCAGGTACTTTCCACTGCAACCACAGGAGATGCAACACCTGTCCCTTAATCTCCCCCCTCAACTCCATCCAAGGACCTCGACAGTCTTTTCAGGTGAGGCAGAGGTTCACTTGCACCTCCTCCAACCTCATCTACTGTATCCGCTGTACCAGGTGTGGACTCTGATATATCAGCGTGATCGGCTGGCTCGGCGATCGTTTTGCTGGACACCTCTGTTCGGTCCACCTTAACCTATCTGATCTCCTGGTTGCTCAGCTCTTTAACTCCCCCTCCTATTCCCAATTTGACCTTTCTGTTCTGGGCCTCCTCCATTGTCAGAGTGAGGCCCAGCACAAATTGGAGGACCAGCACGTCATATCTTGCTTGGGTAGCTTACACCCCAGCGGTATGAACATTGACTTCTCTATCTTCAAATAGCCCTTGCTTTCCCTCTCTCTCCATCCTCTCCCCATTCCTAGTTTTCCCACCAGTCTTACTATCTCCGACTACATTCTATCTCTGTCCTGCCCACTCCCCTGACATCAGTCTGAAGAAGGGTTTCGACCCAAAACGTCACCCAGAGATGCTGTCTGTCCCGCTGAGTTACTCCAGCATTTTGTGTCTACCGGGTTTGTAGGTTAATTGCCCTTTGTAAATTGCCCCTGGTGTGTAGGGAGTGGGTACAAAAGTGAGATAACATGGAACTTGTGTGAATGGGTGATCAAGAACACGAGGGCATGGGTTTAACGTGGAAGGGGAACTCAGTGGCTATGTTTTCACATGGGAGGTGGTGGATATTTGGAATGAGCAGTAGTTGAGGCAGCTACAATAACAATTGTGGCAGCACAGTGGCACAGTTGCTGCCTTACCCTGCCAGGGTTCGATCCCGAATACGGGTCCTGTCCCTATGAAGTTTGTACATTCTCCCTGTGACCACATGGGTTTTCTCTGTGTACTCCGGTGTCCTCCAACACTCCAAAGACGTATAGGTTTGTATGTTAATTGGCCCATGTGTGTAGGAACGTGTATGATGGGTGCTGGGCGGCCCAAACTCGTTGGGCCGTAGGGCCTGTTTCCGTGCTCTTTCTCTCAACTCATTTGGATAGGTACATGGATAAGAAGTGTTTAGAGGACTATGTCCCAAGAATGGGCAAGGGGAGTAGCTTTGGATGGGCATCTTTGTCGGCATGGACAAGTTGGGTCCAAGGACCTGTTCCCATACCGTATGACTCTATATCTCTAAGCAAAATACATTGATTAAACTCATGAAGATGATGAAGTGTTTTCTTGGTCGTTGCTTCAATATGGGTGGTCCAGGAGAAGTCATTGGTGAAATTTACTCCTAGGAGAAGTTTTCAACCATCTCTATTTCGGCGACATGAATGGAAACTGGGTGTATACCGCTACGCTGCCTGAATTCTATCACTATCTTCCTTTGATTTGCTAACATTGAGAGAAAGGTTAAGGAAGGAACTGCAGATAAACAATAGACAATAGACAATAGACAATAGGTGCAGGAGTAGGCCATTCAGCCCTTCGAGCCAGCACCGCCATTCAATGCGATCATGGCTGATCACTCTCAATCAGTACCCCGTTCCTGCCTTCTCCCCAAACCCCCTCACTCCGCTATCCTTAAGAGCTCTATCCAGCTCTCTCTTGAAAGCATCCAACGAACTGGCCTCCACTGCCTTCTGAGGCAAAGAATTCCACACCTTCACCACTCTCTGACTGAAAAAGTTCTTCCTCATCTCCGTTCTAAATGGCCTACCCCTTATTCTTAAACTGTGGCCCCTTGTTCTGGACTCCCCCAACATTGGGAACATGTTTCCTGCCTCTAATGTGTCCAATCCCCTAATTATCTTATATGTTTCAATAAGATCCCCCCTCATCCTTCTAAATTCCAGTGTATACAAGCCTAATTGCTCCAGCCTTTCAACATACGACAGTCCCGCCATTCCGGGAATTAACCTAGTGAACCTACGCTGCACGCCCTCAATAGCAAGAATATCCTTCCTCAAATTTGGAGATCAAAACTGCACACAGTACTCCAGGTGCGGTCTCACCAGGGCCCGATACAACTGTAGAAGGACCTCTTTGCTCCTATACTCAACTCCTCTTGTTATGAAGGCCAACATTCCATTGGCTTTCTTCACTGCCTGCTGTACCTGCATGCTTCCTTTCAGTGACTGATGCACTAGGACACCCAGATCTCGTTGAACATCCCCTCTTCCTAACATGACACCATTCAGATAATAATCTGCCTTTCTATTCTTACTTCCAAAGTGAATAACCTCACACTTATCTACATTAAACTGCATCTGCCGTGTATCCGCCCACTCACCCAACCTGTCCAAGTCACCCTGCAGCCTTATTGCATCTTCCTCACAATTCACACTACCCCCCAGCTTAGTATCATCTGCAAATTTGCTAATGGTACTTTTAATCCCTTCATCTAAGTCATTAATGTATATCGTAAATAGCTGGGGTCCCAGCACCGAGCCTTGCGGTACCCCACTGGTCACTGCCTGCCATTCCGAAAGGGACCCATTTATCCCCACTCTTTGCTTTCTGTCTGTCAACCAATTTTCTATCCATGTCAGTACCCTACCCCCAATACCATGTGCTCTAATTTTGCCCACTAATCTCCTATGTGGGACCTTGTCGAAGGCTTTCTGAAAGTCGAGGTACACCACATCCACTGACTCTCCCCTTTCAATTTTCCTAGTTACATCCTCAAAAAATTCCAGTAGATTTGTCAAGCATGATTTCCCCTTCGTAAATCCATGCTGACTCGGAATGATCCTGTTACTGCTATCCAAATGCTCAGCAATTTCGTCTTTTATAATTGACTCCAGCATCTTCCCCACCACTGATGTCAGACTAACTGGTCTATAATTACCCGTTTTCTCTCTCCCTCCTTTCTTAAAAAGTGGGATAACATTTGCTATCCTCCAATCCACAGGAACTGATCCTGAATCTATAGAACATTGAAAAATGATCTCCAATGCTTCCACTATTTCTAGAGCCACCTCCTTAAGTACCCTGGGATGCAGACCATCAGGCCCTGGGGATTTATCAGCCTTCAGTCCCATCAGTCTACCCAAAACCATTTCCTGCCTAATGTGGATTTCCTTCAGTTCCTCCATCACCCTGGATACTGGTTTACACCGAAAATAGACACAAAATACTGAAGTAACTCAGCGGGACAGGCAGCATCTCTGGAGAGAAGGAATGGATGACGTTTCACATCAAGACCCTTCTATAGACTGAGTTAAGGGAGAGGGAGACACAGAGATAAGGAAAGGTAAGGTTTTAAAACGAGACAGCAAAGGACACGGGGAACAAGGAAAATGTAGAATTGTTAGCTAGGAGATGACGACAACGAAGCATACAGAGATTAGATTTCATCAGGGGGACAGTCAGACCAGTAAGGAGGGATGGAGAGAGAGGGAAAGCAAGGGTTACTGGAAGTTAGAGATGTCAATATTCATACCGTTGGGGTGTAAGCTACCCAAGCGAAATATAAGGTTCTGTTCCTCTAATTTGCATTGGGCCTCACTCTGACTGTGGAGGATGCCCGGGACAGAAAGGTCAGTGTGGGAATGGGAAGGGGAGTAAAAGTGTTTAGCAACCGGGAGATCAGGTAGGTTTAGTCAGACTGAGTGGAGGTATTCAGCAAAACGATCGCCAAGCTTGCGCTTGGTCTCGCTGATATATAGTTAGCATCTGGAACAGCGGATACAGTAGATGAGGTTGGAGGAGGTGCAAGTGAACCTTTGCCTAACCTGAAAAGACTGTTGGGGTCCTTGGATGGGGTCGAGGGAGGAGGTGTAGGGACAATTGTTGCATCTCCTGCAAGTGCAGGGGAGTGTACCTGGGGAGGGGGTGGTTTGGGTGTGAAGGTACAGGTTAACCAGGTGGTTACAGGAGGAACGGTCTCTCCAGAAAGCGGAAAGGGATGAAGATGGGAAAATGTAGCTAGTGGTGGGATCCCGTTGGAGGTGGGGAAAGGTTGAGAGAAAGGCAGGCTGTTGGCTCGACATCAGGACACAACGTTCTCAATCTCCTTCCTGTCTGTACTCAGTCTCATCATTATTTCATATTCAGCCAACAATCGTGCCGTCATCTGTGAATTTGTAAATTGAATGAGATTTGTACAAGGCTGCACAGTCGTGGGTGTACAAGGAGTTATGAAAGGAGCAGTGAACACAATCCTTGCAGAGCACCAGTGTTGAGGATTATCGTAGACGATGATTTGGCCCCATCTTCACTGATTAGGGTCAGGAAGTGGACGATCCAGTTGCACAGATGAGTGCTGTTTCCAAGTCCCACAGGTTTGTTGATAAGCTTGGATGGTGTTAAAAGCAGAGCTGTAGTCTATGAATAGGAGTCTGACGGAGGTGTTTATCTTATTCTGCATACATCAAAACAGAAATTAGGTATTTATCAAAGTAAGCAAAATGGTGTAAAAACTTCATGAATGTTCAAATGGAGTTTGACGCGATTTATAATGTCACATACAGTATCAATATCATGTCAACAGCCCCCTCTATAGTCAGTCTGAAGAAGGGTCTCGATTCGAAACGTCACCCACTCCTTCTCTCTAGAGATGCTGCCTGTCCCGCTGAGTTACTCCAGCATTTTGTGTCTCTCCTCTCTCGAGTTCCGCTCTGCTCCCGACTGAGATTAGATCCATTGCATTCACATGAAACTCAAAACGCGTTGGAGCATTTTGCTGATCAGATTTCAGTTTCTACATTCGCCAGATGAAATTGGAAGCTTAAATTTGCCCTGTAAATGCACCTCACAAAGTATCTTGTCACAACACTCGGCCATACATGATCATTGCATTTGTTACCAGAACAACAGATTTGCTATGTTCCTCTATTACGATAAGTTGCATATATTTTAATGTTTCCCAAAACTAATGTTTCCCAACATCAGAATGTAATTAGGGTGCCATTTTATTTGCTGGGGGAAACTCGTTATTAATGCAGCCTCTACAAGATACCAACTTCCCCTGCCCTTTACCTTAACTGTAAATGGGAACACTTCTTACGAGTTTATTTTGTATTATCTGGTTTGGCGCAACTGGCAACGCATTGCGCGGTGCCACAAGCAAGGAGCCGAGCATATTTCACAAGCTAGCTGAGCTATTAATAGGCATGAGCTCTCTTACAATGTCAACTGTAACTAAAGCCGTTGTGGTAAAAAAAAATGTTGGCCTGAAACATCTTCAGCCACTAGTTGAGAGATCGTGCGTCTGTAAAGTTTAACCGCAGCGATGGAACCCGCCGACAACCACCGACGCCCGCATTTACTAGACCTGCCAGGTGATAATGAAGTCTTTGCGGGGGACGGAAATGTCAGCGAGGTTTGGATTAAACCCAAGTCGTCCCCGCGTCCACGGAGACGCAGTTTTTCCTCGGACGAAGGGCCGGAGCCTCCGTTAAGCCTGACCCGCAAAGTTTCATTTGCGGACGCGTTCGGCCTGGACCTGGTGTCTGTGCGTGA
Organism: Rhinoraja longicauda; assembly: GCF_053455715.1. Lineage (NCBI taxonomy): Eukaryota > Metazoa > Chordata > Chondrichthyes > Rajiformes > Arhynchobatidae > Rhinoraja > Rhinoraja longicauda. The sequence continues at coordinate 41,292,553 of NC_135972.1, forward strand.
GTTTGACAAGTGGGAAGCGGGGAGCTGCTCGCTGGACAAGGGTGAACCCGCAGCTCTGCAAGAATGCCTTCTACTGCCACTCTACCAGTTGCCATCCAGCCCCGCGGAACTGAAGCAGAGACTTTATGCTCAGAAAGTGGAGCTAGAATCAGCAGAGTTCCCCCCGGGCTCGAACTGCATGAAAGGGTTAATCCGTGTGCTGAATATGTCGTATGAAAAGCTAGTGTACATCCGGATGACATTAAACAATTGGGAGAGTCACTATGACATCCTGGCTGACTATGTGGCCGATTCCTGTGAAGGCCAAACTGACCAGTTCACGTTTAAAATCCTTCTCGTCCCTCCTTATCTGAGAAACGGCACCAAGATCGAATTTGCCATCCGCTATGAAACCCGCGATGCTATTTATTGGGCAAACAATTGTCACAAAAACTATGTGGTCCTTTGCCATAAGGAGGATGATCTCAATGCGAGTGAGAAACTTCACGAACACGATGAGCGAAACTTAAAAAGCTGCCTAAAGATGTCATATAGGTGAGGGCATTCTCAAGTTTGGGATATGTTTGTTTTAAAAACTTAAAACATTTAAAACAACTCAGAAACACTCATCACTTTCACTAAGAGGCTCAGAGAGTTTAATTTGAACATAATGTTCTTTGGTGAATCAGATGTGCCTGTAATACCACTCAAATGTTACAAGACTTGTAGGGTTCTGATGCCTTCACGAACACGTTTCACCCATATCACAGGATGATTGCAATGTTCATTCGCTCACTAATACCAATGCTCATGGTATTAGTCAGCTAATACCATGTGGTGCGTCGTTGAGCAGAGGTTCCAGTTTGTGCTCGTTTATTCCACGACACCGTTAATGCTAAAACTGGGCAGACGGAGGGGAGAATACCCATTGAGTCCATTGTAAAGGATGATGTTACGGAGTACTTAGAAGTTCATGATAAAATAGGCCAAAGTCAGCATGGTTTTGTGAAGGGGAGGTCTTGCCTGACGAATCTGCTGGAATTCTTTGAAGAAGTAACTAGCCTTTGATAAGGTGCCACAGGTGAGGTTGCTAAGGAAGATGAGAGGCCATGGTATCAAAGAGCAGACACTAGCATGGATAGCAGGTTGGCTGGATGGCAGAAGGCAATGAGTGCCAATGACTAGCAAAGTTCCGCAGGGGTTGGTGCTGGGTAGGGTTGCCAACTGTCCAGTATTTGCCGGGACATCTCGTACATTGGGCTAAATTGGTTTGTCCCGTACAGGACCACCCTTGTCCCGTATTAGGCCTGGGGACCGCTGTAGGCATGGAGGCCCAATGTAACCTAACGGAGGTTGCGTAGCAACCCGCCTCCCAGCCCGGGCGGTCGCCATTGGTGGAGCATGTGGCCGCTGGCTGGGTGAGGGCACGTGGGATGCGGGGCGATGACGTCACCTTTTGTCCTCATTTGGGAGTGAGAAAGTTGGCAACCCTAGGGCTGGAGCCACTGCTCCTCACGTTGTATATTAATGATTTGGATGAGGGGATTGAAGGCTTTGTATCCAAGTTTGCAGATGATACGAAAATAGGTGGAAGGGCAGGTAGTGCAGAGAAGGCAGGGACTTTGCAGAAGGACTTGGACAGGTTGGGAGAGTGGGCGGAGAAGTGGCAGATGGAATAGAGTGCAGCAAAGTGTGGAGTCATGCATTTTGGTCATAAAGACATAAGGAATAAAGACATAGACTATTTTCTAAATGGGGAGAAAACCCAGAAATCAAAGGTGCAAAGGGGCTTGGGAGAACTTGTACAGCATTCCCAAACAGTTAGTCTGTAAGTCGAATCGGTAGTAAAGAAGGCAAATGCATTAATTTCAAGAGGATTAGAATACAAAAACAAGGATGTAATGTTGAGGCACTATAATGGGCTGGTCAGGCCGCATTTGGAGTATTGTGAGCAATTTTGGGCACCATATCTGAGGGAGGATGTGCTGTCCCTGGAGAGGGCCCAGAGGAGGTTTACAAGAATGAACCCCGGAATGAGTGGGTTAACCTATGATGAGCATTTGACAGAACTGGAGTTTAGAAGAATGAGGGGGGACCTCATTGAAACGTACTGAATAGTGAAACACTTGGATAGAGTGGATGTGGAGAGGATGTTTCCACTAGTGGGAAAGTCTAGGACTAGAAGTCATCACCTCAGAATTAAAGGACATTCCTTGAGGAAGGAGATGAGAAGGAATTCCTTTGGTCAAGGGTGGTGAATCTCTGGAATTCACAACAGAAGGCTATGGAAGCCAAATTAATGGATACTTTTAAAGCAGGGACAGATTCTTAATTAGTATGGGTGTTAGGTGTTATGGGGTGAAGGCAGGAGAATGGGGTTGGGAAGGAGAGATAGATCAGTCATGATTGAATGGCATAGTAGACTTGATGGGCCAAATGGCCTAATTCTGCTCCTATTACATGTGACCTTATGTCATCACTAATCACTCCTTTGAACAAGGTAGATCTTTTCGCAACTCTCCCACCAAGGTGGATATTTTCATTTCATATCACTATAATCACTTGAATATTGGATGCCTTTGCTCAAGAGGGTGTGGTTGGTCTAAAGCCAGAGGTAAGACGCATAGTAAACTGGAGGAAAGAGATGAGGCAGAGGAGCAGTCAAGAGAACATTGCATTTACATTGGTTTTGAGGCTGATTTAGATCATAGGTCAGGAACAGACCCATGGTCCCACAATGTCCATGCCGAACATGATGTCAAGTTCAACTAATCTCCTCTGTCTGCAGGAAGATAGACACAAAAAGCAGGAGTAATTCAGCGGGTCAGGCTGCATCTCTGGAGAAAAGGAATAGGTGACACTTCGGGTTGAGACCCTTCTTCAGATTGAGAGAGAGGGGAAAGGGAAATGAGAGGTATAGACAGTGAGAAAGAGAGATGTAGAACAAATAGAAACAGAGAAACGTAGAAAATAGGTGCAGGAGGAGGCCATTCGGCCCTTCGAGCCAGCACCGCCATTCATTCAGATCATGGCTGATCATCCACAATCAGTAACCCATGCCTGCCTTCTCCCCGTATCACTTGATTCCAGTAGCCCCTAGAGCTCTATCTAACTCTCTCTTAAATCCATCCAGTGATTTGGCCTCCACTGCCCTCTCTCTGGGTGAAAAAGTTCCTCCTCACCTCAGTTTTAAATGGCCTCCGTTTTATTCTAAGACTGAAGCCCCCGGTTCTGGACTCTCCCAACATTGGAAAATTTTTTCCTGCATCTAGCTTGACAAGTCCTGTTAAAATTGTATATGTCTCTATAAAATCCCCTCTCATCCTTCTAAACTCCAGTGAATACAAGCCTAGTCTTTTCAATCTTTCCTCAAATGACAGTCCCGCCATCTCAGGGATCAATCTCGTGAACCTACGCTGCACTGCATCAATTACAAGGATGTCCTTCCTCAAATTAGGAGACCAAAACTGTACATAATACTCCAGATGTGGTCTTACCAGGGGCCTATACAACTGCAGAAAAACCTCTTTACTCCTATACTGAAGGCCAACATGCCATTAGCTTTCTTCACTGCCTGCTGTACCTGCACGCCAACTTTCAGTGACTGGTGTACAAGGACACCCAGGCCTCGTTGCACTTCCCCTTTACCTAACCTAACTCCATTGAGATAATAATCTGTCTCCTTGTTTTTGCCACCAAAGTGGATAACCTCACATTTATCCACATTATACTGCATCTGCCACGCATCTGCCCACTCCCTTACCTGTCCAGGTCACCCTGCAACCTCCTAACATCCTCTTCGCAGTTCACACTGCCACCCAGCTTTGTGTCATCTGCAAACTTGCTAGTGTTACTTCTAATTCCTTCATCGAAATCATTAATGTATATGGTGAATAGTTGCGGCCCCAACACCAAGCCTTGCGGCACTCCACTCGCCACTGCCTGACATTCTGACAAAGACCCGTTTACTCCTACTGTTTGCTTCCTGTCTGCCAACCAATTCTCTATCCATGTCAACACTCTACCCCCAATACCATGTGCTCTAATTTTGCTCACCAATCTCCCGTGTGGGGCTTTCTGAAAGTCTAGATACACTACATCCACTGGCTCCCCTTCATCCATTTTACTTGTCACATCCAGAAATTCCAGAAGATTAGTCAAGCATGATTTCCGTTTCATATATCCATGCTGACTTGGACTTATCCACTTCACTGCTATCCAAATGCACCGTTATTACCTCTTTAATAATTGACACCAGCATCTTCCCCACCACCGATGTCAGGCTAACTGGTCTGCAATTCCCCATTTTCTCTCTCGCTCCTTTCTTGAAAACTGGGATAACATTAACTATCCTCCAATCCACAGAAACTGATCATGAATCTATTGAACATTGGAAAATGATCATCCACTATTTCTAGAGCCACCTCCCTGAGTACCCTGGGATGCAGACCATCAGGCCCTGGGGCTTTATTAACCTTCAGTCCCATCAGTCTACCCAATACTATTTCTTGCCTAATGCAAATTTCTTTCAGTTCCTCCATTCCCCTAGATCCTCTGTCCTCTAGTACATCTGGGAGATTGTTTGTGTCTTCCTTAGTGGAGACATATCCGAAGTACCTGTTCAACTCTTCTGCCATTTCCTTGTTATCTGTAATAATTTCACCTGTGCCTGCCTTCAAGGGACCCACATTTGTCTTTGCTACTCTTTTTCTCTTAACATATCTAAAGAAGCTTTTACTGTCCTTCTTTATATTCTTGGCCAGCTTCCCCTCGTATTTCATCTTTTCAGCCCGTATTGCCTGTTTTGTTACCTTCTGTTGTCCTTTGAAAGTTGCCCAATCCTCTGGCTTCCTGCTTCTCTTTGCTGTGTTATACATTTTTTCTTTTAGTTTTATTCCATCCCTAACTTCCCTTGTCAGCCACGGTTGCCTCCTACTCCCCTTAGAATCTTTCCTGCTTTGGAATGAAATGATCCTGCATTTTCTGGATTATGCCCAGAAATTCCTGCCATTGCTGTTCCACCGTCATTCCTGCTAGGATCCCTTTCCAGTCTACCTTGGCCAGCTCCTCTCTCAAGCCTTCATAGTCCTCTTTGTCAAACTGCAACACTGACACTTCCGATTTAACCTTCTCCCTCTCAAATTGCAGATTAAAACTAATCATATTATGATCACTACCTCCAAGCGTCTCCTTTACCTCGAGTTCTCTTATCAAATCTGGTTCATTGGACAACACTAAATCCAGAATTGCCCTTTCTCTGGTAGGCTCCAGCATAAAGTGCTCTAAGAATCCATCTCGGAGGCACTGTACAAACTCTCTTTCATGGGGCCCAGAACCAACATGATTTTCCCAGTCGACCTGCATATTGAAATCCCCCATCACCACAGTGGCATTACCTTTGTTACATGCCAGCTTTAACTCCCGCTGCAACTTACACCCTACATCCGGGCTACTATTTGGGGGTCTGTAGACAATTCCAATTAGTGACTCTTAACTTTACAATTCCTCAACTCTATCCACAGTGACTCTACCTCATCAGTCCTTATGTCACAATAGACAATAGGCAATAGACAATAGGTGCAGGAAGAGGCCATTCGCCCCTTCGAGCCAGCACCGCCATTCAATGTGATCATGGCTGATCATTCTCAATCAGTACCCCGTTCCTGCCTTCTCCCCATACCCCCTGACTCCACTATCCTTAAGAGCTCTATCTAGCTCTCTCTTGAATGCATTCAGAAAATTGGCCTCCACTGCCTTCTGAGGCAGAGAATTCCACAGATTCACAACTCTCTGACTGAAAAAGTTTTTCATCATCTCCGTTCTAAATGGCCGACCCCTTATTCTTAAACTGTGGCCCCTTGTTCTGGACTCCCCCAACATTGGGAACATGTTTCCTGCCTCTAACGTGTCCAACCCCTTAATAATCTTATACGTTTTGATACGTTTGGAATAGAAGGATGAGAGGGGAAAAAATACAAGTTTTGTCTGGAATAATTTTAAATGTGTAAATGATAACTAATTAACATATATTCCTTGAGAGGAGTTTATGCTCATGTACTATTCAGAGAAGCAGACAACCTGTGAGAAAAACTTGCTCATCGGCCAAGAAGTTATTGGTGTCAAGTCGTCAAGCCAATTTTATTTGTATAACACATTTAAAAACAACCCACGTTGACCAAAGTGCTGTACATCAGTTCAGGTACTAAGAAACGAACATACCATTGTACACAAACATAACAGCATATACATAAACAGTTCACAGCGCCCCCTCAGAGGGATCAAACGCTAGGGAGTAGAAATAAGTTTTGAGCCTGGACTTAAAGGAGTCGATGGAGGGGGCAGTTCTGATGGGGGGAGGGATGCTGCAAAAGCACAGTCACCCCTGAGCTTAAGCCTAGACCGCGGGATAGTCAGTAGCCGTAAATCGGCCGACCTGAGGGACCTGGAGATAGAGTGGTGGCTGTGAACTTGTGGAATACTGTTGGAATACTGAGCAAAAATGTCTGTGGCTGAAAGATACAAGGACTGCAGATGCAGGAATCTTGAGTAAAATGCAAAGAGCTGGAGTAACTCGGCAGGTCAGGCTGCATCTGTGGCAGAAATGGATAGGTAACGTTTTGGGTTGGGACTTTTTTTTACAGGTATATATGTAGGTAGGTCTCTGTAAATTACCTCTAGTCTGTAGAGAGTGGATGTGATCATAGAACTATTGAGAATGGATGATCAATGATCATTGTGAACTCAGTGGGCTGAAGGGACTGTTTTCATGCTATATCTTTAAATCATTCAAAAACAAACTGATGGAGAAATCGAGTGGGCCAGGCAACATTTGATGAGGGAAAGGGACAGATCACATTTCAAGTCGGGGTCCCTCTTCAGATTCATGACGAGTCTCGACCCAAAATGTCATCTGTCCATTTCCTTCCACACATGCTGCCCATCCAGCAGTTTGTCTTGTAGAAATTGCTCTGGGGAGATAAAGTGAGAGAAATTGAATTGTGATAAAGACCATTGTAGAGGATGTAGAATTGGGATTAATTGGCATCTATTTTAATTTAGTTTTGCTGCTTCCATTTTAATTTAGTTTTTGGTTTAGTTTAGTTTAGTTTAGTTTAGAGATACAGGATGGAAACAGGCCCTTCAGCCCATGGAGTCCAGGCCGACCAACGATCACCCTTTTAATTACATTTATATAATACTTTAAGTAATTGAAGAACTTTTTAAAGATTTTGAAATGGTTGCTTTTTAAAAAAAACTCTGCCTCTTACAGGATATTGAGGGTGTTTTTTTGTTTTGTGTTGGTTTGTGATTGTGTGTGTAATTGCTTATTTTTATTAATAATAATAATAATAATAATGCATTACATTTATATAGCGCTTTTCTAAACACTCAAAGACGCTTTACAAGGTTTACTAAAACATAAAAGAAAATAAATAGATAAATAAGTAACCGAAGAGAAAAGGAAAAAGAATGTGAGGTAACGGTCAGTGATTGAAGGCAGTGCTGAACAGATGAGACTTCAGTGATGTTTTGAATGTGGTGAGTGAAACCCTCATCCACGCCTTCATCACCTCCCGTCTGGACTACTGCAACAGCCTCCTCTATGGTTCACCCTCAAAAATCATCAATAAACTCAATACATCCAGAACTCCGCTGCCCGTCTACTCACCCACTCGCCGATCCGTGACCATATCACCCCCGCCCTTTACAAGCTCCACTGGCTCCCCATCCCCCAGAGAATCCAGTACAAAATCCTCCTCATGACCTACAAAGCCCTCCATAACCTGGCCCCATCCTACCTGACTGACCTCCTCCACAGACACACTCCAACCCGTACCCTCCGCTCTGCTGCTGCAAACCTCCTGTCCCCCCCCCATCCGGACCAAACTCAGATCCTGGGGGGACAGGGCTTTCTCCATCGCTGCTCCCACACTCTGGAACTCACTACCCCAAACCATCAGAGACTCCTCCCCCTAACTCTTACTGTCTCAATTGGGAGAAATAAGCCATTCCTATTCACACCATCCAGCCTTCCATTAGGTTAAGTGCCTCTGTCAGCCTTTTGCTGGTACTCCTTACCCTGTACGACAGAAAACAACCTAATCTAGCCAACCTTTTCTATAATCCTGGCAACACCATTTATAAATCACTTTTGCATCTAATTTGGTGCCTTCACACCATCCATCCTTCCCAATGAATTTTGGAAATTTATGTGAAACATTTTTGCAACCATCATTTTGATGATTGCATGATAAACAAATTAGGTTTGCTGCAAGCAAGACTTTTACACTGTTTGAATTAGATTCAGTGTATTTTATTGAGGTCAACAATTGTCTTGCCAGCAGAAGATTTTCAGTCAAACTCATTTAATATGTTCTCATTAAATTTCTCTCATTTCATTTCTTTCTCATTAACCACTTCAGGCTAAAACCTTTCTTTGTATGAATACGTAAACAAATAGTCTGGTTTTACAAGACTCATTAATACCTCAAAATGATTAAGATGATGATGTAGACCAAACTAAAATATTATCATTTTATCTCTTGGTTTCCAAAAGACCCATGTATTTCAGGCAATAGATCTTTTTAAATATAGAAACATAGAAAATCTGTGCAGGAGTCGGCCATTCGGCTCTGAGAGCCAGCACCACCATTCAATATGATCACAGCTGATCATCCAGAATCAGGGACCTGTTCCTGCTTTCTCCCCATATTCCTTGTTTCCATTAACCCTAAGAGCTGTATCTAACTCTCTCTTGAATACATCTAGTGAATTGGCCTCCACTGCTTTGTGTGGCAAAGAATTCTACAGATTCACAACTCTCTGGGTGAAAAAGTTTTTCCTCATCTCAGTCCTAAATGGCCTATCCCTTATTCGTAAACTCTGACCCCTGGTTCTGGACACCCCAACATGGGGAACATTTTTTCTGCATCTAGCCTGTCCAATACCTTAAGAATTTTATATATTTCTATAAGATCGCCTCACATTCTTCTAAATTCCAGTGAATATAAGCCCAGACGATCCATTCTTTAATCATATGTCAGTCCCACCAACCTACGCAGCACTCCCTCAATAGCAAGAATGTTCTTCCTAGTAACATGCTAATCAGGGTTCCGAAATGTAAACAGAATGGCACTGGTTGAAGATGAAGCATTGCAAATAGTGAACGATTGGACAAATAGCTTAGAGGTGACGATGGAATTAGTTTTGTCCAGTGTAAAAGTGATAGGCAACATCTATGAAGCCAAGCATGTTGAAATCTCCAATCACTAATGTCACAAATTAATTGCAGCTTTAACTGCAGTGTAAGCATCCATCCATCAGCGATTGATGATGTGCTGCTTTGATCTTGTCCTGTTTGGAGTCAGGAATATTTTATCTATGATCACATGACCTGCTGTGGATGACTAAGCCCATCCTTGACAGGTAGATCACAGGTGAAGTGGTGTCTGGCCATTGGATTGGGGAGTGTGTTGCTGTTGCCGTTGACCATTTTGTGGCGTTGACGCCTGGTCTCCAGGGTGTTGAACCATTTCATGGTGTCATGGTGCTATTTCTCGCCTAATGCAAATTTCTTTCAGTTCCTCTATTCCCCGAGATCCTCTGTCCTCCAGTACATCTGGGAGATTGTTTGTGTCTTCCTTAGTGAAGACAGATCCAAACTCGTTCAACTCGTCTGCCATTTCCCATAATAAATTCACCTGCTTCTGTCTTAACTATTTTTTCCCTCTTCACATACCTAAAGAAGCTTTTACTATCCTCCTTCATATTCTTGGCTAGCTTACCTTCGGACCTCATTTTTTCCCCCCTTATTGCTTTTTTTAGTTATCTTCTGTTGCTCTTTAAAAGAAATATAGAAACAGAAACATAGAAACATAGAAAATAGGTGTAGGAGGAGGCAATTCGGCCCTTCGAGCCAGCACTGCCATTCATTGTAATCATGGCTGATCATCCACAATCTGTATCCTGTGCTCAATTTCTCCCCTTATCCCTTGATTCCACTAGCCCCCAGAGCTCTATCTAACTCTCTCTTAAGAGAGTCCCAATCCTCTGGCTTCCCGCTCATCTTTGCTATGTTATACTTCTCTTTTATTTTTATACTGTCCTTGACTTCGCTTGTCATCCACGGTCGCCTCTTACTCACCTTAGAATCTTTCTTCCTCTTTGGACTGAACTGATCCTGCAACTTCTGTATTATTCCCAGAAATACCTGCCATTGCTGTTCCACCATCTTCCCTGCTCGGGTCTCTATCCGGTCAACTCTGGCCAGCTCCGCTCCCATGCTCAACTGCAATATTGACACTTCCGATTTTCCCTTCTCCCTCTCAAATTGTAGATTAAAACTTATATTGTAGTGTAAGAAAATAACTGCAGATGCTGGTACAAATCGGAGGAACAGCACCTCATATTTCGCTTGGGCAGCCTGCAGCCCAGCGGTATGAACATTGACTTCTCCAACTTTAGATAGTTCCTCTGTCCCTCTCTTCCCCTCCCCCTTCCCAGTTCTCCCTCTATCTTCCTGTCTCCACCTATATCCTTTCTTTGTCCCGCCCCCCTGACATCAGTCTGAAGAAGGGTCTCGACCTGAAACGTCACCCATTCCTTCTCTCCTGAGATGCTGCCTGACCTGCTGAGTTACTCCAGCATTTTGTGAATAAAAAACTTATATTATGATCACTACCTCCTAATGGCTCTTTAACCTTCCCTGATCAAAACCAGTTCATTATGTGACCTTTTATTGTGATGATGTAACCTCTGGTCCAAGACTCTCAAAGAAACATAGAAACATAGAATAAAGGTGCAGCAGGAGGCCATTCGGCCCTTTGAGCCATTGGCGAATGGCACTGCCATTCATTGTGATCATGGCTAATCATCCACAATTAATAACCCGTGCCTGCCTTCTCCCCATATCCCTCGATTCCACTAGCCCCTAGAGCTCTATCTATCTCTCTATTAAATTCATCCAGTGATTTGGCCTCCACTGCCCTCTGTGGCAGAGAATTCCACAAATTCACAACTCTCTGGTTGAAAAAGTTCCTTCTCACCTCAGTTTTAAATGGCCTCCCCTTTATTCTAAGACTGTGGCCCCTGGTTCTGGACTCCCCCAACATTGGGAACATTTTTCCTGCATCTAGCTTATCCAGCCCTTTTATAATTTTATGATAAGATCCCTTTTCATCCTTCTAAACTCCAGTGAATACAAGCCTAGTCTTTTCAATCTTTCCTCATAGGACAGTCCCACCATCCCAGGGATCAATCTCGTGAACCTATGCTGCACTGCCTCAATTACAAGGATGTCCTTCCTCAAATTAGGAATATATAACTGCAGAAGAACCTCTTTACTCCTATACTGAAATCCTCTCGTTATGAAGGCCAACATGCCATTAACTTTCTTCACTGCCTGCTGTACCTGCACGCCAACTTTCAGTGACTGGTGTACAAGGACACCCAGGTCTTGCTGCACTTCCCACTTACCTAACCTGACACCATTGAGACAATAATCTGCCCCCTTGTTTTTGCCGCCAGAGTGGATAACCTCACATTTATCTACATTATACTGCAACTGACACGCATCTGCCCAATCACTCAACCTGTCCAGGTCACTCTGCAACATCCTAACATCCTCTTCGCAGTTCACACTTCCACCCAGCTTTGTGTCATCTGCAAACTTGCTAGTGTTACTTCTAATTCCTTCATCCAAAAGATTAATATATATGGTAAACAATTGCGGCCCCAACACCGAGCCTTGCGGCACTCCATTCGCCACTGCCTGACATTCTAAAAAGGACCCGTTTACTCTTACTCTTTGCTTCCTGTCTGCCAACTAAATCTCTATCCATGTCAACACTCTACCCCCAATACCATGTGCTCTAATTTTGCTCACCAATCTCCCTTGTGGGACCTTATCAAAGGTTTTCTGAAAGTCTAGATACACTACATCCACTGGCTCCCCATCATCCATTTTACTTGTCACATCCTCAAAAAATTCAAGAAGATTAGTCAAGCATGATTTCCCTTTCATAAATCCATGCTGACTTGGACTTATCCTTTTACTGCTCTCCAAATGGACCGTTATTACCTCTTTAATAATTGACTCCAGCATCTTCCCCACCATCGATGTCAGGCTAACTGGTCTGTAATTCCCCGTTTTCTCTCTTGCTCCTTTCTTGAAAAGTGGGATAACATTAGCTATCCTCCAATCCACAGGAACTGATCCTGAATCTATTGAACATTGGAAAATGATCACCAATGCGTCCACTATTTCTCGAGCCATTTCCTTGAGTACCCTGGGATGCAGACCATCGGGCCCAGGGGATTTATCATCCTTCAGTCCCATCAGTCTACCCAATACTATTTCTCGCTGAATTTCTTTCAGTTCCTCTATTCCCCGAGATCCTCTGTCCTCCAGTACATCTGGGAGATTGTTTGTGTCTTCCTTAGTGAAGACAGATCCAAAGTACCTGTTCAACTCTTCTGCCATTTCCTTGTTACCCATAATAATTTCACCCGTGTCTGCCTTCAAATGACCCACATCTGTCTTTGCTAATCTTTTTCTCTTAACATATCTAAAGAAGCTTTTACTGTCCTTTATATTCTTGGCCAGCTTCCACTCGTACTTCATCTTTTCAGCCCGTATTGCCCGTTTTGTTACCTTCTGTTGTCCTTTGAAAGTTTCCCAATCCTCTGGCTTCCTGCTACTCTTTGCTGTGTTATACATCTCTTCTTTTAGTTTCATTCCATCCCTAACTTCCCTTGTCAGCCACTGTTGCCTCCTACTGCCCTTAGAAAGTTTCTTCCGCTTTGGGATGAAATTATCCTGCATCTTCCGGATTATGCCCAGAAATTCCTGCCATTGCTGTTCCATTGTCATTCCGGCTAGGATCCCTTTCCAGTCGACCTTGGCCAGCTCCTTTCTCATGCCTTCATAGTCCCTTTTGTTCAACTGTAACACTGACACTTCCGATTTAACCTTCTCCCTCTCAAATTGCAGTTTAAAACTAATCATATTATGATCACTACCTCCAAGCGGTTCCTTTACCTTGAGTTATCTTTATCAAACCTGGTTCATTGGACAACACTAAATCCAAAATTGCCTTTTCTCTGGTTGGTTTTTTATTGCAAGCTGCTCTAAGAATCCATCTCGGAGGCACTCTACAAACTCTCTTTCCTGGAGTCCAGAACCAGCATGATTTTCCCAGTCTACCTGCATATTGAAATCCCCCATCACCACAGTGGCATTATCATATCATATCATCATATTATGGCGAGTCCGAAAACTTGTTGGTTGTAGAAGAAGTTTATTGCAGCCGCAATATTCGAATACAGAGTTAAACAACAAGGTAAAGGACAACCATCAAAAACTTACTGTCTTCTTCGCCAAAAGCGCACATGACCACGCTGGCCAATTAGCGGTGTCGCTCCCTGGACCAATCCCCATGGTCGCGTTCACACGTGACCTCGCTGGCCAATCCGAGAGTTCGACGACCTGGACCATTCTCTATGGTCGCTACATGACCCCCCCCAGAACCCGAGGTGCGGAACCTAGCAGGGAGCCGGATTTCGCGACCATAACGAGTACGGAGAGGGACAGCCTGAACCACAGGAGCCGGGGGTTCCGGACTTGGCGGAACAGCCGGAACGGGAGGTCCTGGAGGAACTACCGGAACGGGGGGTCCTGGAGGAACTGTCGGAACGGGGGGTCCTGGACTGAGCGGAACTAATGGAGGTCGGCCTCTCCTAGGGGTTTGACCGACCAGGACTGGTTGATCCGGATCCAAATGTGCAGGTTTGAGCCGGGACACCGAGACGAGCTCACTCTTGCCGCACATGTCTAAGGTGAAGGTAGCCGTTCCCTTACGCAAAACCCGGAACGGCCCTTGATAGACCCTCTGCAACGGGGCGCGATGGGAATCTTTTCGCAGAAAAACAAACTCACAGTCCTTCAGGGAAGGCGGTTCATGTACCATGGGACACCCATGACGTGAAGTCGGAACTGGAGCCAGGGAGCCCACCCGTTCCCGGAGAGATGCTAACACTGATGGGACTGTAGGCAGCTGGTCTGAAAGGTCCGGAAACAAATCTCCGGGTACTCGAAGTGTCGAGCCATATACTAGCTCTGCGGACGACGCACCGAGATCTAGCTTAGGAGCAGTCCGGATGCCCAAAAGAACCCAAGGGAGCAGGTCTACCCAGTCCGGGCCTTCAAGCCTTGCACTGAGGGACGCCTTAAGTTGACGGTGGAACCTTTCTACGAGTCCATTTGCCTGGGGGTGATATGCAGTCGTGGGTTGTAACTTGGAACCGTACAGTTCTGCGAGCGCGGCCCAGAGGGACGAAGTGAACTGTGGCCCTCTGTCAGTGGTAATAACTGCCGGGACCCCAAAACGAGCTACCCAATGAAGGGCCAAAGTCCTAGCACAAGACGCTGACGAAATATCAGACAATGGGAAAACCTCTGGCCACCGGGTGAACCGATCCACCACCGTGAGGAGGTGGGTGTAGCCCCGGGAGGAAGGCAAAGGCCCGACCAAATCCACGTGGATGTGAAAAAAACGAACCGCTGGGACCTCGAAATCCTGTACGGGGGGCTGGACATGGCGCTGGACTTTAGCGGTCTGACAGGGAACGCGCCCAACCCGCTACCTGTTTCCGTAGGCCATGCCAGACAAACCGAGCTGCTACCAAGGCAGAGGTGGAGCGGATGGACGGGTGCGCCAGCCCATGAATGGCATCGAAAACCCGGCGCTGAAGGGAGGGCGGTACTACCGGCCTGGGACGGGGAAGAGAAACATCGCACCAGACTTTTGTGCCTTCCGACCCACAAGCTACCTGGGCCAACTTCAATCCCGAAGTGGTGGACTGGTATGTCGAAACGGTATCTGCTAGAAGCTGTGCCTCCGCAAGCTCCTGGGGATCCACTTCGCAGTCCACCGCCGAAATAGGGGGAAAAGCAGGTCTAGACAAGGCGTCAGCAACGGCATTAAGCTTACCCGCGACATGACGGACATCGGTGGTGAATTCGGAGATAGCAGTCAGGTGCCGCTGCTGGCGGGCCGACCATGGGTCAGACAATTTAGAAAAAGCAAATGTTAATGGTTTATGGTCCGTAAAGGCCACAAATGGGCGGCCCTCAAGGAAGTACCTGAAATGACGAACAGCTAAATAGAGGGCCAGAAGCTCTCGGTCAAATGCGCTATACTTCAGCTCGGCCAAATTTAGTTGCCGGCTGAAAAACGCTAAAGGCTGCCAACGGCCACCGACCTGCTGCTCCAGAACCCCGCCCACCGCCACGTCAGAGGCGTCAACCGTCAGGGCCGTGGGGGCGGAGGGGCTCGGATGGACCAACATGGTGGCGTCTGCCAAGGCTGCCTTAGCTGCTGTAAAAGCCGACTCTGCGGCCGGGGACCATATCAACTCTACCGGTTTTCCTGCAAGGCATTGGAAAAGCGGGCGCATGACTCGCGCCGCTGCCGGGACGAACCTATGGTAGAAGTTAACCATGCCTACGAACTCCTGTAGCCCTTTTACTGTGGTGGGCCTGGGAAATGCCCGGATAGCCTCCACCTTCTCGGGCAAAGGGGAGGGGTAATTCTGTGCCCTAGAAAATCAAGAGCAGGGAGGCCGAATTGACACTTGGAGGGTTGGATAATGAGCCCATGGTCTTGGAGCCGCTGGAACACAGTCCGCAAGTGGACCTGGTGTTCCTGCACTGAGGGGCTGGCGACCAGGATGTCGTCTAAATAAATAAACAAAAAGGGTAAACCCCGGCCCACACGGTCCATCAGTCGTTGGAAAGCCTGTGCCGCGTTCTTTAAACCGAAAGGCATACGCAACCATTCAAACAACCCGAACGGAGTAATCGTTGCAGTTTTCTGTATGTCCTCCGGTCGCACCGGGATCTGGTGGTATCCTCGCACCAAATCGATTTTGGAGAACACCACCGCTCCTTCCAGCCCAGATGAAAAGTCCTGTAGGTGCGGTATGGGGTAGCGATCAGCCGTGGTGACAGCATTGAGACGCCGATAATCGCCACATGGTCTCCACCCCCCAGATGCCTTGGAGACCATATGTAACGGCGAGGCCCACGGGCTGTCAGACTGACGGACAATTCCCATTTCCTCCATCTTCCTGAACTCCGCCCGTGCCACCACCAGTTTGTCTGGCGGTAGTCTCCTGGCCCGAGCGAAAACGGGAGGGCCTTCGGTGTGGATGTGATGGACCACGCCGTGCTTGGCCGAAGACGTGTCAAAACATTGAATGAGCAGCTCTGGAAGTCCGCCAGGATCTCAGCATACGAGTCGGGGGCCGCGACGACGGCCTGGACAGTAGGGCTGGGCGGGGAGGCGATTGTCGGAGCGACGTGCTCATCTCCGGCGGAGGGTCGGAGGTCGTTACCGCGGACATCCGGGACCAGTGAAAAAGCCCAGAGAAAATCTGCGCCCAGGATCGCTTGTCTGACGTCGGCTATGATGAATGGCCATTCGTACGTGCGGAGGCCTAACACAAGGGACATCTTTCCTATACCGAAAGTGCGAATTGGGCTGCCGTTAACCGCGATGAGGGTGGGACCTGTCTTACCCGATCTGGTTTCGAGGTCGGTCGGTGGCACTATACTGACAATGGCTCCCGTGTCCACCAAAAATTCTGTGTCCGTGAATCGATCATGGACATAGAGGCGCCGGTTCTGGCCAATCGTAACTGCCCCTATGTACGATCGGCCGAGGCATTTCCCGCGAAGGTACAAGGCGAGCGGCAGTTGCGGGATTCGCTACCCCATCGTAGGTGATAATAGCACCAGCCGCGCTTGTGCGGATCTTTTTGGCGGGCTTTCGGAGAATTGGCGGGAGACGCGGCGCCATCTTGACGTCGCTGTGGCGTGGTCACTGATGTCGAGACCTTGTTGATCGAACCGCTTGTCTTGTTTTTAGCCGCTATGAGCGCGTCCGCTTTCGCTGCATATGCTTCGGGGTCCTTAAAAGAACAATCCGTGAGCAGCAGTCGGACATCCTCAGGAAGCTTCTCGCGGAATGCCTGTTCGAACATAGGGCAATCCGTATGCTCACCGGCTAGCATCATCATTTCGGACGTGAGGACGGAAGGCAGTCGGTCTCCAAGATCCGGTAGGTGCAGAAGTCTTGCAGCACCACCATGCTTATTAAACCCGAAGATTCGCAGTAACACTTTCTTCATGGCCTCGTACTTGCTTTCCGCAGGTGGATTAACGATGAACCGCATCACGCGCGTGGTCGTCTCCGACGATAGAGCGCTGACGAGGTAGTAGTACATCGTGGAGTCGTCCGATATCTTCTTTATATGAAATTGAGCTTCGGTGTGGATAAACCAAGATTGCGGTGCGTGCGTCCAAAACAACGGAAGGTGAACGCTTGACGCGCTTAACTCCGGTGTGCCCGGCGCGGCCATCGACAACGAGGCGTCGAGTTCCTGCATAGTCGGTGATCGTCCAGATCACGTCGGGGTCACCAATATGGCGAGTCCGAAAACTTGTTGGTTGTAGAAGAAGTTTATTGCAGCCGCAATATTCGAATACAGAGTTAAACAACAAGGTAAAGGACAACCATCAAAAACTTACTGTCTTCTTCGAAGACTTCGCCGAACTGAACATTTCGGGCGCCAAAAGCGCACATGACCACGCTGGCCAATCAGCGGTGTTGCTCCCTGGACCAATCCCCATGGTCGCGTTCACACGTGACCTCGCTGGCCAATCCGAGGGTTCGACGACCTGGACCATTCTCTATGGTCGCTACAATATCATATATATACAGCCGGAAACAGGCCTTTTCGGCCCACCAAGTCCGTGCCGCCCAGCAATCCCTGTACATTAACACTATCCTACATCCACTAGGGACAATTTTTACATTTACCCAGCCAATTAACCTACATACCTTTGTTACATGCCAGTTTTAATTCCTGCTGCAATTTATACCCTACATCCAGGCTACTATTTGGGGGTCTGTAGATAACACCAATTAGTGTCTTCTTACCTTTACAATTCCTCAACTCTATCCACAGTGACTCTACCTCGTCAGTCCCTATGTCACCCCTCGCAAGGGACTGAATTTCGTCCCTCACCAACAGAGCTACCCCACCTCCTCTGCCCACCTGCCTGTCCTTTCTATAGGATGTATAACCCTGAATATTAACCCTGACTCTCCTATTACTGGAAACATTATTTCCACATCTACTCTATCTAGGGCCTAGGTACCAATCATAAAAGTAATGCTTGCTAGGCAATCTTCTTCATAAGAAATTATATTCCTGAAGTGAAACGCTTTGTAGTTATAACAGAGACTGAGACACATGAAAAAACGAAGGCAACGATAGCTGTGGGAGCAGGCGTGCGTGCGTGCGTGCGTGCGTGCGTTCACCCGTGCACAACTGAACCGGCCCGCATTTTGCCCATTCTGGCCCGTGACCTAAAATGAGTTTGACACCCCTGGCTTAAGGTGTGAGGGGAAAGATTTAATAGGAAGCTGAGGGGCAGCTTTATCACTCAGAGTGTGGTGGGTATATGCAAAGAGCTGCCAGAGTAGGTAGTTGAGAAAGGTACAAAAATAACATTTAAAAGACAGCTGCACAGGTACATGGGTACGTGCATAAGAAAACTTTCCAGGCGTATGCAGGCAAATGTGACGGGCTGAGATGTGGTATCTTGGTCGGCATGGATATGTTGGGCCAAAGGGCCTGTTTCCGTGCTATACGACTCAATCACTCTATGTCCTATAAATGCTGATTATGAATCGCAGCTTAAATTCATCATTTACCATTCCTAGAATCAAGGAGGCTAAGGACATTTCTGCTTCTGCTCATTAAAATCCTTGTATGCCTGAGCAAGAACGCTCAGCCAAGGCATGGGGGGAATTCAAGAATTCATTTCACAGGCTCAAACTCTCAAACACATCACAGGATCATTGCACTGATTTCTCTGGCTGCATTCAGTTCAGTTTTAGTTTAGAGATACAGCGTGGAAACAGGCCCTTCGGCCCACCGAGTCCGCACCAACCTGCAATCCCCCAGATTAACACTATATCCTACACCACCAGGGACAATTTACACTCATACAAAGCCAATTAACTTACAAACCTGTACGTCTTTGGAGGAAACCAAAGATTTCTGAAAAAGCCCACAAGGTGACGGGGAGAAGGTACAAACTCTGTACAGACAGCACCCAGTGTACTTGCGTCTCAGGTGCTGAAAGTCCTGTAAGGCAGCAACTCTACCACTGCGCCATCGTGCTGATCCAAAACGAAATACTGACTTGCTGGGATTTAAACTCCACACTCTTTGAAATGGGGCTTTGTTAAGTTAGCACCCAAAATAGCAAAGTCATTATTAAAGTTGTGGAGGTGCTGGTTTACACTGAAGATAGACTCAAAATATTGGAGTAACTTAGCAGGACAGGCATTCCTATTGAGTTACTCCAGCATTTGTGTCATTATTAAAGTTATTGCTTGCTCCATTCCACGCTTATATTAACGGTGTAAATTGACTTTAATTTGAAAAAATTAAAAACATTTCCAGATAAAAATTTCTCGGCGACAGCTGGCTTGTCTCTTATTGCGGCCGCTTATTGCGGGCGCTGTCTGTCACACGCTGTCCCCAGGTTTGCTAGGTTGTCGCAGATGCATTTAGAAGCACGTAATATTAAATTAAGAAAAGACATTTGAAGATACCAGAAGATAATTTTGATTAACCAATTTATTTACCGTCAGGACATTTGACAGGTACATTGGAGGTGACAGTTTGACGGTCAGGTAAGCGTGGGAATTTCGCGATGTTTCCGAAGATGGTGTAATCTCTTAGCCAGCTGTTAGTTTCACAAAAAAAAACTTGTATCGTCCTGACTCGGCATTGTCGTGGTCATTGTTGTTGGGTAAAATAAAATTTCGGTGATCTGCAATGACTTTGACAGTCGCCGGTAGTTGCCTTAAAAATCGCATAAGTTGGACAGGCCCTCAAGTAATTCAAAGCTTAGTTGGAGGTTGCAGTGTTTAATAACCTGATGGCTGCAGGGTAAAAGCTTTTATTTTTAAGACTCACACAGACTCACACACTCCATGTACACGTGGTACACAGACTCACACATTCCATGTACACGTGGTACACAGACTCACACACTCTATGTACACGTGGTACACAGACTCACACACTCCATGTACACGTGGTACACAGACTCACACACTCCATGTACACGTGGTACACAGACTCACACACTCCATGTATACGTGGTATACAGACTCACACACTCCATGTATACGTGGTATACAGACTCACACACTCCACACTCTCGAGCCCCTCCGACACCCAGCGGGGCGGGACAAGGGGGGGCCGCTATCACATCTGGGCCCCCCGACACCCAGCGGGGCGGGACAAGGGGGGCCACATTCACGCCCGGGCCCCCGACACCCAGCGGGGCGGGACAAGGGGGGCCACATTCACGACCGGGCCCCCCGACACCCAGCGGGGTGGGACAAGGGGGGCCACATTCACGACCGGGCCCCCCGACACCCAGCGGGGTGGGACAAGGGGGGGGACGCTCTCACGCCCGGGCCCCCCGACACCCAGCGGGGTGGGACAAGGGCAGGCCGCTATCACATCTGGGCCCTCCAACACCCAGCGGGGTGGGACAAGGGCAGGCCGCTATCACATCTGGGCCCTCCAACACCCAGCGGGGTGGGACAAGGGCAGGCCGCTATCACATCTGGGCCCTCCGACACCCAGCGGGGTGGGACAAGGGGGGGCCGCTCTCACGCCTGGGCCGTCGCCCACTGCTGATGGAGGGGGGGCCCGGTCGACATCAACCAGGTTTCACACTCTCAGTAAGTCCCAGTAGAAGCCGGGCATTCCCAGCAGAACGGCACGGCTGACGCCCACCATCAGGATCCGTGTACCTCCTTGAAGGCAGCGGCCCTGTTGGAAAAAGTGCGTCGCCAGCACGTGCAACCTGGGAGTACGCTCCGAGTACAGGTATCTCTGCAGAGTCCTGAGGCGGAGAGCCGCCAACTGGGTGCGGATGCACGCCAGCGACTGCCCGCCCTCCTCAATCGGGACACTCAGGACCGCTGCACAGAGCCAGTGCTTTCCGTTGCCCCAGAAGAAGTCCACCAACTTCTTCTGGATGATCCCAGCAAAGGTGGCTGATGGGACCAATGTGGTCAACCGGTACCAGAGCAGGGAGGCCACGAGTTGGTTAATGACCAACACTCTGCCCCAGTAGGAAAGCACCCTGAGAAGACCTGACCAGCGCCCCAGCCGGGCGACGACTTTCAACTCCAGCTCCTGCCAGTTCGCCAGCCAGGTCTCCGCGACGGGACTCAGGTAGACTCCCAAGTAAAGGAGGCGCGTGGTGCTCCACGTGAAAAACCGCATCTGCTCAGGGAGGGAGTCCACCAACCCGGGACCCACCAAGAGTCCAGAACATTTCCCCCAATTGATCCTTGCAGAGGAGGCGGCCGAGAAGACTCGTTGGCACTCGCGCATCCTCTGTAGATCAGCGGGGTCAGTGACCATGAGGAGCACGTCATCGGCATAGACCGAGAGGACCACCTCCATTTCTGGCTTGCGTAGAACCAAGCCCGTTTACCTCCTCCGAAGCAGACTAAGGAATGGCTCCACGCAGATGGCGCACAGTTGGCCTGACATGGGGCAGCCCTGACGTACTCCTCTGTGGAAGGGAATGGGGGCCGTCAAGGATCCGTTGACCTTGACGAGGCACTCCGCAGTGGTGTATAGAAGTCGGATCCGGGCCACAAAGTGCGGTCCGAACCCAAAACGCTCGCAGAGTCCTCACCAGATACTCGTGATCCACCCTGTTGAAAGCCTTTTCCTGGTCAAGGGAGAGAAAGGCAGTGGGTATACCGGTCTCCTGAGCCAGGTAGACCAGGTCCCGGTCCAGATGGATATTGTCCTGGATGGACCAGCCCGGGACCGTGTAAGACTGGTCAGGGTGGATCACTTTCATATTATTTCATATTTTAGATACAGCGCGGAAACAGGCCTTTTCGGCCCACCAAGTCCGCACCGCCCAGTGATCCCCGCACATTAACACTATCCTATTCACACTAGGGACAATTTTTACATTTACCCAGTCAATTAACCTACATACCTGTACGTCTTTGGAGTACAGCACTGGGCCCAGACGGTTGGCCATTGCCTTAGCAAAGACCTTGTAGTCGGTACAGAGGAGGGAGACCGGGCGCCAGTTCTTTAGTAGGCGGAGATCGCCCTCATTGGGCAGAAGGACCACGACAGCCCTCCGCCAAGACAGGGGCATCTCCCCGGTCGCCAGGCTCTCCCTCAGGACCATGGTGTAGTCCTCCCCCAGGGTCCCCCAGAAAGTGCGGAGGAACTCTGCTGTCAGGCCGTCCAGGCCAGGGGATTTGCCCCTTTGAATCTGATGGAGGGCCGCGGTCAGTTCGTCTAGTGTCAGGGGGGCGTCCAGACGCTCGGCACCCTCCGGGCCGACCGTGGTTAGACCTTCCCACAGATCACTACACTCATCCCCGCCGGAGCTATCCAGTGAGAACAAGGTCCCATAAAAGGAACGAACCACCGCATTGATGTCTTCTGGTTGGGTGACGGGGGAGTCATCGTCAGCGAGCAGCTCCACTAACTGCTGACGGACACCCCGCCACTTCTCCAGCGAGTAGAAGGGTGAACCGCGGTACAAATCGTGGAGCGTGTGGATCCGCGACCTCACATACGTGCCTCGGGATTGCTGTAACTGCAGCTCCTTCAGCACGTCCTTCTTCTCCTGGTATTCCCTCCAGAGGGTCGGGTCCCTGCCGGTCTGACTTAGACGTGAATCCACATGGAGCAGCTCATTCCCGAGCTGTCTGACCTTGGAATCGCGTCTCTTGGTCGCCCCCTAGTGTACTCCTGACAGAAACGCCGGATGTGGGCCTTGCCCACGTCCCACCATAGCCGCAGGGAGTGAAATCCTCCCCTCTTCCCCTTCCAAGTGGTCCAGAACCTCACAAACGAGTCCCAGAAGCGGCGATCCTCCAGCAGCCGGTTGTTAAAGTGCCAGTACATGGACCCTCCCCGCGTGCGCAGCGGGGTAAACTCCGCCCACACCAGGTGGTGGTCCGAGCACGGCACCGGCCGCATGGGAGGCCGCCGAGACGCGGGAGACATACGCCCGAGAAATGTATAGGCGGTCGATGTGTGAACCACCCCTCTCTGATTTCCTGGAGAAGGCATTAGAGGTTACTCTAGGTGTCTACCAAGCCAAATGTGCCCACGAGCTCCTTCAACTTCTTCACCGACTCCTGGCCGCGCTGGATACCGGAACGGTCTCCTTCCTCGAGGGTACAGTTGAAATCTCCCCCGAGGATCACACAGTCGCCAGGGTCGATGGAGCTCAACAGGGTAGACACCTCCCGGAACAGGCACGTCTGCAACACGGCGGGCTTGGGGGCGTACACGTTGACAAAATGCAACGGCACGCCATCCAGGCGCAAGTCCAGGAGAAGCAAGCGGCCTGGTACCAATTCCTGGACATTTAGGATTTCTGGCTCGAAATTTGGGGCCAAAAAAATGGCCACCCCACTGGAAATGGAACTGAGGTGGCTCATGAAAACCTCACTACTCCACTCCAAGAGCCAGGTGGACTCGTCTCCTGGGATGGTGTGGGTTTCCTGCAGGAAGCTCACCGCATATTTCCCATCCCTCAGGGTTGAGAGATGGTTAAACCTGCGGAGAGACCCCCTGCTGCCATTTATGTTATAACTGGCTATGGTGATGGCCATGTCAGGAGTACACGAGATCCCCTCACCAGTCCCCTGGTCACTGACAGCAGAGCCACCTTTGCCACTACGGACCCTAGATGGATTGGCAGTGCGTTTCACTTTCCGGATCTTGGCAACAAGGGATGCTCTACTGATCCCTCTACCCTCAGCAGGAACGACGCTGCTCTGGGCCTCGGCGTCCTTTTCCAGGTCGTCCAAGAAGGACCTGAGCTGACGCCGGTCATTCCCCTTCACCCCCGTCCCTCCTTTTCCCCTCCCCCTCCTTCTGAGGATGAGGTTCAGCGAGCTGGTGACCCCTTGTAAGTTCGGCCACCGGAGGGAGGCCAGTTTGGGCCAATGTTGGGCTCCTTCGGTGGCCGCGATGAACTCGCGGATCTCCTCCACTGGAATGAGAGGAGTGGCGTCGGGGGCAGCGAGAACATCCATTGACTCATTGTCCGAGGAGTCCTCTTCCACCCCCCCACTGCAGATGGAGTCATCATTCCCATCCTTGGACACACCTTCTGTGCTTGAGACTCCCGCCCCACCCTGCGCAGCGGTTGCCTCTTCCCCACCCTCTGGTCTCACCTCCACCTCAGTCCCCACCGTGGGGCCAGTGGCAGAGGGGCCTTCCTCGGGTGTACCTGGGCAGTCAAGACCATTGACAGTGGGGTCTATCCCTCCACCAGTTGGGCCCAGAGTGGACTCTGGTGCCCCAGACTCAGGGAGTCCCTCTGGAGCCAGGTCCTGCGGGAGAGAAGAGCTGGTTTCCCCTTCCCCCTCCCCGCCTACTATCCCTAACTCCACAGGCTTGTTCTCAACCTCGTCCTGGGTGGGTTGCTCCTGGGCTTCCTCGGGTGTATGAATCGGGATTCCCTCCCCAACAGGAATCTCTCCCTGCTCCATTACACCCGAGTGGTCCCCATCACCACCCTCCCCAGAAACCCCTCCAGAGCATGGAACCGGGGCCTGAACCAGAGGGCAGGAATCATCCTCCACCACAGCACTCCCCACCCCACTGGAAGATTCCCCTATGTCCCCCTTCTGCTCCTCCCTAGAGAGATTCCTCCTTCTTTTTGAAGGGGAGGAGTTCCCAAACTCTGGGGTCACCTGAGCAACCCTAGTCTGCGGCTCCCCTCCTCCCGCCCAATCCCCTCCGCCCCCGGCTGGATTATGGGGCTTGCGGACCCCCTAACGGGAGGTGACGGGGTGGGTGGCAAAGATCTTGTCTCCGGGGATTTTGTTCCCCAGGTGTTTCACCTTCTTCACCACCTTCTTTTGACCCTCCCCACCCCCACCCACGCCCTGCGCAACCCCAGGGTTCCCGGATTCAACTACAGGGGGAGTAGGAGTGTGGGGGGGAGGGGGGTTAGTGGCACCGGAGGCGGAGGCCTCCGCCCGGGATTAGGGGAAATTCCGGGATTAGGGGCAATTCCTGGGAATATGCTCCACTTCCTTGCAGGCGTGGCACCTCGGGCGCTCTGATGTCCAGAAGATGGTGAAGTCTCGCCCATCCTGATGGACACAGAAGCGCCTGTCAACTACCTCCTCCCGGTCCAGCAGCATCGTCAGCTGGCACCGACCGCAGGGAGAGAACGTGCTGCAAGTCCTTCCTGCGGAACCCCTGGAGAGAAGTCGGTGAGGACCTTCCCCAGGTTGTGAACGTCTCGTTCGCAATGCAGGGCAGGACGTTGGATAAGACCACCAAGGTCTCGACCTGCTAGAAACGTCCACCCACTGTGACCCCTTTACTCATAGCCACATTCACCCCCTCTACGGACTCCACAAAGAACACGCCTGTTCTCTAAAGAATGTATATAATGAAGAAAAATTGAAATAAATATTCTCCTGCTTCTTCAGATTTCTAAATATCACAGACAATTGTGTAGGAATATATTCCAGAGCAGATGTATAGGGTTTCAATGCATTTAGCAGAATTTTTTTTTGACATGTCCCAAGCATAATTATAGATGATCAAAGTGAATTATGTTAAAGCTAAAAGAATTTCAACACTCAGAATTTTGTCGAACTAGGATAACTCGGGGTGATAAAAAATGTTATTCATTGACAAAATGCCACAAACTGTAATACTGTTGTTAGTCAGCAGGTTTCTTACAATCTCATTAAGCCTTTAAAAATGGAGGATGCGCACAAGAAGCTAGAGTGACTCAATGGGTCAGACAGCACGTCAACTCTTAAATCTCTCTCTCTCTCTCTATCTCTTTCTCTCTTTCTCTCTCTCTCACTCTTTAAATCGACTAAAGATAGACACAAGAAGCTGGAGTAACTCAGCGGGTCAGACAGAATCTCTGGAGAAAAGGAATAGGTGACGTTTCGGGTCAAGACCCTTCTTCAGATTGAGAGTTAAGGGAAAAGAGGTCTTTTCCCCTGACTCTCAAACTGAAGAAGGGTCTCGACCCGAAACATCATTTATTCCTTTTCTCAAGAAAAGCTGTCTGACCCGCTGAGTTACTCCAGCTTCTTGTGTCTATCTTTGGTTTAAACCAACATCTGCAGTTCCTCCCTGCTGCACAGCAATGCAATCTCACTGGCTCTCCTCAGGGCTCTGGACCATTTGGACAATAAAAACATATCAATCAAGCTGTTGTTTATAGACCACAGCTCAGCGTACAATACCATCGTCCCCTCTAAGCTGGTTACGCGATGCCCGAGCCAGCTGCCTACCCCTTTTCCGGGGTTACGTCCACGCCCGGGTGGTGTTGGAGAGGGACTATGCACTGTCCACGGGCACCCTGGGGGATCTCTGGGCACCGCGGGGGATTGGATGCATCCTGGATAGGGATTGTAATATAGTTGTATTATAGTTTCATTTCGCATATTTGTTTGTATTGTATTGTGATGGCAGGTCCTGTTTAGTTTTATTGCATTGTAAATATTGTTTTTAAATAATTGAAAACATTTTTTGATAATTTTTTTTAAAGCTGGTTACGCGAGGAGGTGTGGTACTGCAACGCCTGGCCCAAACACACTAATGAGTGAGTTTTATTCATCTTTTTGGAATTCGGAGGAGGTACAGCGGTACATAGAAATATAGAAACATAGAAAATAGGTGCAGGAGGAGGCCATTCGGCCCTTCGAGCCAGCACCGCTATTCATTTTGATCATGGCTGATCATCCCAATCAGTAACCTGTGCCCAACCTCTTCCCATATCCCTTGATTCCACTAGCCCCCAGAGCTCTATCTAACTCTCTCTTAAATGCATCCAGTGATTTGAGCTCCACTGCCCTCTGTGGCAGAGAATTCCACAAATTCACAACTCTCTGCGTGAAAAAGTTCCTTCTCACCTCTGTTTTAAATGGCCTCCCCTTTATTCTAAGACTGTGGCCCCTGGTTCTGGACCTTTCTGAATAAAGGGGAGGGGAGGGGAGGGGGAGGTGGGGGGAAGGGGGATGGGGGAGAGGGGATGGGGGAGGGGGGAGAGGGGTGGGGGGAGGGGGGAGAGGGGAGGGGGGAGGATAAGGTGCTGCACCAATGCAGGAGAGGATTGGGCCCAACTTGGTCTATTGAACTCTACAAAGCATTGAAGTCAAACTTACTGGCCTATAATTTCCTTTAATAACATCCAAAAGACATACAGATTATTAGATAATGGTCTACTGTAAATTATCCTTATTGCACAGGGAATTATAGGACATGAAGGAGCGTTGATGGGAATGTGGGGAGAATAAAATAGGATTAGTGTAAATGGTTGATTGATCATCAGTACGTACTTGATGGGCCCAAGTATTCTATGTGGTATGATTCTATGTGGTATGATTCTATGTGGTATGATATTAAGAATGCCCAAGCAGATGAGAATGGCAGATATACTTCTCTGGAGGACCGGAATGACCACAAAGGTTTTATGTCAATCTGATTGTTTTATGATTATTGTCACCATAGAGTTTATAGCACGAAAACAGATCCTTCAACCCAATTCATCCCTGCCTACCAGGATGTCCCAGCTAAGATAGTCCCATGTTTCTGCATTTGGCCTATATCCCTCTGGACCCTTCCTATACATGTACCTGTCAAAAGGTGTCACAAAAAGCTGGTGTAACTCAGCGGGTCAGGCAGCATCTCAGGAGAGAAGGAATGGGTGACTTCTCGGGTCAAAAAGTCGAAATGTCAAAAAGTCTTTTAAAAGTTGTCATTGCACCTGCCTCACCAAAGTCATTTGGCAGTTTGTTCAATATACCCACCACCATCTGTATGAACAAATTGCCTTTTAAATATTTTCCTTTTCACCTTGAACCTCTGCCATCTAGTTGTTGATTTCTCTAATGAAGACAAGACTCTGGCCATTCATCTTATGCATTCCCCTCCTTTTGCAACTGTTACTAACAATTGCTCTCCATGATAAAAACAGAAAAGGTTGGAAGTACTCAAGCCTCATCGGTGGGATGAGAAACTGAGTTAATGTTTCAGAAGATCCTTCATCAAAAACATAGAGGAAATAAAAGAAGGTAATTTTGGAGTATTGCATGCAGTTCAGGTCACTGCATTACAGGAAAGATGAAGAGGCTTTGGAGAGGGCGCAGAGGAAGGTTACAAGAATGCTGCCTGGATTTGAGGGTTAGAGCTACAGAGTTTGGACAGGCTTGGATTGTTTTCTCTGGAATGTCAGGGGAGACTTGATAGAAGTAGATAAAATTATGAGAGGCATAGATAAGGTAGACAGTCTGAACCTCTTGGAAATGTCCATCACTAGTGGGCAGAGCTATAAGGTGAGAGGGGGAAAGTTTAATGGAGATGTGTGGGCCAAGTGTTTTTACACAGAGGGTGGTGGGGACATGGAATGCATTGTCAAGGGTGGTGGAGGAGGAGTTATAAAGGCATTTATAATAACATGAAAGTTCAGGAAACAGAGGCAGGTAGATGAGATCAGTTCAGCCAGGCATCACGTTCACCACAAACATTGTGGGCCAAAGAGCTCATTCCTGTGCTGCACTGAACTATGTTCTATGTTCTAATTAGCTGCAGGGGAGGGTGGGGAATGTGGAAGTAGTCAAATAGCGTAAAACTAGTGTGAAGATGGTATAGTGTAGAGTGAAGATGATTATAAAATATTACAGCAGGCTGTTGATCAGTTGAGTAGATCACTGAGGGTTTGCTCTTATATAGAGGAGTTTAAAATCATGAGGGGATTCCACAGCGTGAATATCAGAATTTAATTTCCCACCCCGGGTAGGAAAATCAAAAACTAGAGGATATATGCTGATGGTGAACAGGGCAAGATTTAATACGTACCACATTTGCACTCAGAAGGTGGTGGGTGTATGGAACGAGCTGCCAGAGGAGGTAGTTGAGGCAGATAACAGAACAGCATTTCAAAGACACTTGGACAGGTGTACGGATAAGAGGGTTTAGAGGGATATGGGCCAAACACACATAGAAGGGGCATTTTAGTCATCATGGACCAAGAAAAAAAAGGGGGGGGGGGTGTGGATGAGAAAAGGGGGGATTTGTGGGGGGGGGGGGGGGGGTAGTAAGAGGTTACGTAAATTAGAGAATTCAATGTTCATACCATTGGTTTCTAAGCTACCCAAGCAGAACATCAGGTGCTGTTAATCCAGTTTGTCTGTGGCCTCACTCTGGCAGTGTCCCCACTCTGGCAGTGTCCCCACTCTGGCAGTGTCCCCACTCTGGCAGTGTCCCCACTCTGGCAGTGTCCCCACTCTGGCAGTGTCCCCACTCTGGCAGTGTCCCCACTCTGGCAGTGTCCCCACTCTGGCAGTGTCCTCACTCTGGCAGTGTCCCCACTCTGGCAGTGTCCCCACTCTGGCAGTGTCCCCACTCTGGCAGTGTCCCCACTCTGGCAGTGTCCTCACTCTGGCAGTGTCCCCACTCTGGCAGTGTCCCCACTCTGGCAGTGTCCCCACTCTGGCAGTGTCCCCACTCTGGCAGTGTCCCCACTCTGGCAGTGTCCCCACTCTGGCAGTGTCCCCACTCTGGCAGTGTCCCCACTCTGGCAGTGTCCTCACTCTGGCAGTGTCCCCACTCTGGCAGTGTCCGACAGTGTGAATTATCGACCTTCATCTGTCTTAGGACATCCAGCACCTCCTTGAATATAACACAGACTCTCCTCAAGATATTGCTATTAACTTTCCCCCTTCGAGTCTTCATGCCTTTCTCCATAGTAAACACATAGGAGAAATATTCATTGATTTCCTTGGACATCCCTTGCGGCACAGCACATGCCAGCCTTTTGTTCCTGCCTTTTAAAATGTAAACTCATGTCCCTGGTTCCATAGCCCAGGCTTCTGAGTGCATGTTCAGTAACTTAAATACTGCGCTGCTGTGGATATTGGATCCTGCACAAGCTTGTCGCTTGGAAGCTCTGAGGAGGCTGAAAGAGTTACGAATGATGACGTTGCAAGCAACTGCCACAGTTACAAGCTCCAGTTCCCAGGTCTAAATCTGAAAACTCTTCGATGGATTTCATATCAGTTATGTTAGAAAGTTGAACGTATGAAATCACAAAAGTTACCAACCAATTAAAAAAAATGATATAGTGATCAAAAGCCTGGGTTTCAGGAATGAAAAGTAAAATCTATTTTGTGACACAGCACAAGCATTGACTTCGAATTCCATGACTTTTCTAAATGCAAGCAGCTGGAAGAAGAATATAGAATACGTCTGCCAAACTCTATGAGTATAAGATTAATTTCACACAGAACGCTTGCTGGTTTACAGGGACATTTGGGAATTGGGAAGGGTAAACCATAGCAGCTGGAATTGTAAAATTACATTTCCTTATTCTATTTTAAACTGGCAGTGGGATTTGGTGTGGGCAGGGAAATCATGTCCCAGCCACTCCACCCCAGATGTTGTTGCCATGACATCTTAGTGGCCATGACTCGCAGACCCATATGCATGCTATCTGTCAATCACCTACCAATGTGGAGTTGAAATGGGAACTAGCAGACAGGCAAGAGTAGCAGGTCAGACAGTAGGAGGCCACTAATCCACACCGAGGAACATGGCAGCTCAGAGCAAGTTTACACGAGAGAGGTTTAAGAAACATGATGGGTAGAGTCATAGAGTCATACAGCATGGAAACAGGCCCTTGACTCCCACCTGCCCACACCAGCCAACATGTCCCATCAACACTAGTCCCACCTACCTGCATTTGGCCCACATCCCTCAAAACCTGTCCCATCCATGGACCTGTCTAAATGTTTCTTAAACGTTGCGATAGTACCTTCTCCAGCAGCTCTTTCCATACACCTGCCACGCTTTGTGTGAAAAAGTTACCCCTCAAGTTCCTTTCAAATCTTCACCCCACTCTCCCCTCACCTTAAGCCTATGTCTTCTGGTTCTTCATTCCCCTACTCTGAGCAAGAGAATCTGCGACTCTACCCGATCTATTCCTCTCATGATTTTATACACCTCTATAAAATCACCCTTCATCCTCCTGCACTCCAAGGAATAGACTCCTAGCTTGTTCAACCTCCCTGTATAGCTCAGGCCCTCGAGTCCTGGCAACATTCTCATAATTCTTCTCTGCCCAAAACTGAACACAATACTCTAAATGTGGTCTCACCAACATCTTATAACTGCAATATGACCTCCCAACTTCTATATTCAATGCCCTAAATAATGGCCAATGTGCCAAAATACTTTTTGATCACCCTATCTACCTGTAATGCCACTTTCAATAAACTATGTACCTACACTCCTAGATCCCTTTGCTCTGCAACATTCCACAGAGCCCGACCTTTCACCGTAGATTCTACCCATGTTAGACTTCCCAAAATGCTACACCTCACATTTCTCTGTATTAAATTTCATCAACCATTCCTCAGCCCACCTGCACAACTGATCAAGATCCTGCTGCAATTTTTGAGAACCATCTTCACTATCTACAATACCACCCATTTTTATGTAATCTGCCAACTTGTTAACCTTCCCATTCAAATCATTAATATAGATGACAAACAATAGTGGGCCCTGCACCAAACCCTGAGGCAGACCACTAGCCACAGGCCTCCAGTCCGATAAACAACCATCATCCTCTGCTTCCTTCCATGAAGCCAATTTTCTTTCTATTCAGCTATCTTACCTTGAATCCCATGGGATTTAAACTTCCTCATCAACCTTTTTGGTCGTATCCTCAAAAACCTCAATTAGACTCATGAGACATGACCTCCCATGTACAAATCTATGTTGACTATCCCTGATTAGCCCTTGTCCATCTAAATGCCTAAAAATCTTATCCAGCAGAATACTCTCTTGTAACTTTCAAATTACAGGCTCACTGGCCTGTAGTTCTCAAGCTTTTCCCTGCAGCCCTTTTGGAATAGAGGCACAACATTTGCCACCCTCCAGTCTTCCAGCACCTCACTATTTAATGACAACTCATGAATCTCAGCCAGGGCTCCAGCAATTTTCTCGCTAGCTTTCCACAGTGTCCTCACATGTATCTGATCCGGCCATGGAGATTTATCTACCTTTAGAAGGTAAGGGAAGAGAGTTTGTGGTGGAAGGTCCTAACCTTCCCTTGTGGGATCCGATGGACAGTTCTCCTCCCCCTGTTCCAACAGGGGAAGAATGTGGAAAATTGGATCCTGAAATGCCCACTTCTTCCCCCTCATATGGAATTCTAGGTAACAGGGAAGTCATGAAGGCTTCCATGTTCAGGCCCGATTGAAATTGCAGTCAGAAGCCGCTAAACTTCATAGACACAAGGTGCTGGTGTAACTCAGCGATGTCAGAGTTCCAGGAGAACATTTTGGGTCGGACCCTCATTTAGACGGATTGTAGGAGTGGGGAATAAAGCTGCAAGGGAGGAGAGGCAGGACAAAACTGACAGGTAACATGTAAACACAGGCAAAGGTAGATGGTTAGATAGAAGACAGATGAAGAAAACAGAAGGTGTAAAACACAAAGATTGGTGACATCTCCACCAGGAGATGTATCACCAACGAACACTCCATTCACTGCCTCCCCGGTCACTCTGAGGCCTGGACCACTGAAGTTGCTCCTGCCACACCGCTTCCACACACGTCCACAACGCTCCCACACCACATCCACACCGCCCCCACACCACGTCCACAACGCTCCCACGCACCGGTCCACACTACCCCCACACCACGTCCACAACGCTCCCATGCACCGGTCCACACCGCCCCCACACCACATCCACACCGCCCCCACACCACATCCACACCGCCCCCACACCACGTCCACACCGCCCCCACACCACGTCCACAACGCTCCCACGCACCGGTCCACACTACCCCCACACCACGTCCACAACGCTCCCATGCACCGGTCCACACCGCCCCCACACCACATCCACACCGCCCCCACAACACGTCCACAACGCTCCCACGCACCGGTCCACAACGCCCCCACACCACATCCACAATGCTCCCACGCACCGGTCCACAACGCCCCCACACCACATCCACACCGCCCCCACACCACATCCACACCGCCCCCACACCACGTCCACAACGCTCCCATGCACCGGTCCACACCGCCCCCACACCACATCCACACCGCCCCCACACCACATCCACACCGCCCCCACACCACGTCCACACCGCCCCCACACCACGTCCACAACGCTCCCACGCACCGGTCCACACCGCCCCCACACCACGTCCACAACGCTCCCACACCACGTCCACAACGCTCCCACGCACCGGTCCACACTGCCCCCACACCACGTCCACAACGCTCCCATGCACCGGTCCACACCGCCCCCACACCACATCGCCCCCACACCACGTCCACAACGCTCCCACGCACCGGTCCACAACGCCCCCACACCACGTCCACAACGCTCCCATGCACCGGTCCACAACGCCCCCACACCACATCCACACCGCCCCCACACCACATCCACACCGCCCCCACACCACATCCACACCGCCCCCACACCACATCCACACCGCCCCCACACCACATCCACACCGCCCCCACACCACATCCACACCGCCCCCACACCACGTCCACAACGCTCCCACGCACCGGTCCACACCGCCCCCACACCACGTCCACAACGCTCCCACACCATGTCCACAACGCTCCCACACCGCCCCCACACCGCCCCCACACCACGTCCACAACGCTCCCACGCACCGGTCCACACCGCCCCCACACCACGTCCACAACGCTCCCACACCACGTCCACAACGCTCCCACACCGCCCCCACACCGCCCCCACACCACGTCCACAACGTTCCCACGCACCGGTCCACACACACCACCCCCACACCACATCCACACCACTTCCACACCGCCCCCACACCGCCCCCACACCCCCACACACCGGTCCACACCGCCCCCACACCACGTCCACACCGCCCCCACACACCGGTCCACACCGCCCCCACACCACGTTCACACTGCTCCTACACCCGGTCCACACCGCTCCCACGCACCAGTCCACGGCTCCCACGCACCGGTCCACACCGCTCCCACGCAGCAGTCCACACCGCTCCCACGCACCGGTCCACACCGCTCCCACGCACCAGTCCACACTGCTCCCACGCACCGGTCCACACCGCTCCCACGCACCGGTCCACACCGCTCCCACGCACCAGTCCACACCGCTCCCACGCACCAGTCCACCGCTTCCACGCACCGGTCCCCACCGCTCCCACGCACCAGTCCACCGCTCCCACGCACCAGTCCACACCGCTCCCACGCACCAGTCCCCACCGCTCCCACGCACCAGTCCACCGCTCCCACGCACCAGTCCACACCGCTCCCACGCACCAGTCCCCACCGCTCCCACGCACCAGTCCACCGCTTCCACGCACCGGTCCCCACTGCTCCCACGCACCGGTCCACATCGTTCCCACGCACCGGTCCACACCGCTCCCACGCACCGGTCCACACCGCTCCCACGCACCAGTCCACACCGCTCCCACGCACCAGTCCACCGCTCCCACGCACCGGTCCACACCGCTCCCACGCACCAGTCCACCGCTTCCACGCACCGGTCCCCACCGCTCCCACGCACCAGTCCACCGATCCCACGCACCAGTCCACACCGCTCCCACGCACCAGTCCACCGCTTCCACGCACCGGTCCCCACCGCTCCCACGCACCAGTCCACCGCTCCCACGCACCAGTCCACACCGCTCCCATGCACCAGTCCCCACCGCTCCCATGCACCAGTCCACCGCTCCCACGCACCAGTCCACACCGCTCCCACGCACCAGTCCCCACCGCTCCCACGCACCAGTCCACCGCTTCCACGCACCGGTCCCCACTGCTCCCACGCACTGGTCCACACCGCTCCCACGCACCAGTCCACCGCTCCCACGCACCGGTCCACACCGCTCCCACGCACCAGTCCACCGCTCCCACGCACCGGTCCCCACCGCTCCTACGCACCAGTCCACCGCTCCCACGCACCAGTCCACCGCTCCCACGCACCAGTCCCCACCGCTCCCACGCACCAGTCCACACCGCTCCCACGCACCAGTCCACCGCTCCCACGCACCAGTCCACACCGCTCCCACGCACCGGTCCACACCGCTCCCACGCACCGGTCCACACCGCTCCCACGCACCGGTCCACACCGCTCCCACGCACCGGTCCACACCGCTCCCACGCACCGGTCCACACCGCTCCCACGCACCAGTCCACCGCTCCCACGCACCGGTCCCCACCGCTCCCACGCACCAGTCCACCGCTCCCACGCACCGGTCCACACCACGTCCACCCCCTCCCATGCACTGGTCCACACCGCTCCCACGCACCAGTCCACTGCTCCCACGCACCGGTCCACACCGCTTCCACACTGCTTCCGTACACCGGTCCACACCACCTAGGCCCTGCGAGCCACTGCCACGAGATATGCACTCCGGCCGCTCGCCAGCCGAGCCATTGACTCCACTAACTCCTGTCTCTCCCCGGCTGCCAGCGGGATAACAATAGACAATAGACAATAGGTGCAGGAGAATTCCACAGATTCACAACTCTCTGACTGAAAAGGTCTTTCCTCATCTCCGTTCTAAATGGCCTACCCCTTATTCTTAAACTGTGGCCCCTTGTTCTGGACTCCCCCAACATTGGGAACATGTTTCCTGCCTCTAACGTGTCCAACCCCTTAATAATCTTATATGTTTCAGTAAGATCCCCTCTCATCCTTCTAAATTCCAGTGTATACAAGCCTAGCCGCTCCAGTCTTTCAACATATGACAGTCCCGCCATTCCGGGAATTAACCTAGTAAACTGCACGCCCTCAATAGCAAGAATATCCTTCCTCAAATTTGGTGACCAAAACTGCACACAGTACTCCAGGTGCAGTCTCACCAGGGCCCGGTACAACTGTAGAAGGACCTCTTTGCTCCTATACTTAATTCCTCTTGTTATGAAGGCCAACATTCCATTGGCTTTCTTCTGCTGTACCTGCATGGCCTGCTGTACCTGCATGGCCTGCTGTACCTGCATGGCCTGCTGTACCTGCATGGCCTGCTGTACCTGCATGGCCTGCTGTACCTGCATGGCCTGCTGTACCTGCATGGCCTGCTGTACCTGCATGGCCTGCTGTACCTGCATGGCCTGCTGTACCTGCATGGCCTGCTGTACCTGCATGGCCTGCTGTACCTGCATGGCCTGCTGTACCTGCATGGCCTGCTGTACCTGCATGCTTCCTTTCAGTGACTGATGCACTAGGACACCCACGGGTTGCCACTAGGGACAGTTGTAAACCCTAGATACAGGGGAGAAGGGGGGGGGGGGAGAAATGGGAGGGTGAGGGGGGAGTTGTTAAAGGCTAATTAAGGTGAGATGAACAAAGTTTAGAAATGTGTGGGGCATGTTTACTGACTGATCTTGGTATCATGCTTGCCACAGACATTTTGGGCTGAAGACCTGTTCTTGTACTGTAATGTTCTACATTCTATGTTCAATGATTAAAGAAAATCACCAGGCTTTTTATACAGACATTAAAAACAAGAGGATTGCAAGGGGGAAGGTCAGACTGCTCAAGGATAAAGGAGAGAAACTATGCTTGGAGGCAGAGGACTAAGGGTAAGGTACTTTGCATCTGTATTCATTGTGGAGAAGGATTTGGAAGACAGCGAGATAGTGTGGAGAATACAAATATGCTAGGACAGTTTTAAATTATGGTGGAGGTGGTGATGAGGTAAGATCATAGAAACATAGAAAATAGTGCAGGAGGACGTCATTTGGCCCTTTGAGCCAGTACCGCCATTCATTGTGATCGTGGCTGATCATCCACAATCAATAACCTGTGCCCAACGTCTCCCCATATCCCTTGATTCCACTAGCCCCGAGAGCCCTATCTTTTAAATTCACCCTGTGAATTGGCCTCCACTGCCCTCTATGGCAGAGAATTCCAGAAATTCACAACTCTTTGGGTGAAAAAGTTTCTTCTCACCTCAGTTTTAAATGGCCTCCCCTTTACTCTTAGACTGTGGCCCCTGGTTCTGGACTCCCCCAACATTGGGACTATTTTTCCTGCATCTAACTTGTCCAGTCCTTTTATAATTTTATATGTCTCTATAAGATTCCCTCTCATCCTTCTAAACTCCAGTGAATACAAGCCCAGTCTTTCCAATCTTTCCTCATATGACAGTCCCTCCGTCCTGGGGATTCATCTCGTGAACCTACGCTGCACTGCCTTAATTACAAGGATGTCCTTCCTCAAATTAAGAGACCAAAACTGTACACAATACTCCAGATGTCGTCTCACCAGGGCCCTATACAACTGCAGAAGGACCTCCTTGCTCCTGTACTCAAATCCTCTCATTATAAAGGTCAACATGGCATTAGCTTTCTTCACTGCCTGCTGTACCTGCACGCTTACTTTCAGTGACTGGTGTACAAGGACACCAAGATCTCGTTGTACTTCCCCTCTACCTAATCTGACACCATTAAGATAATAACCTGTCTCCTTGTTTTTGCCGCCAAAGTGGATAACCTCACATTTACCTACATTATACTGCATCTGCCATGCATCTGCCCACTCACACAACCTGTCCAAGTCACCCTGCAACCTCCTAACATCCTCTTCGCAGTTCACACTGGCACCTAGCTTTGTGTCATCTGCAAGCTTGCTAGTGTTACTTCTAATTCCATCCAAATCATTAATATATATGGTGAATAGTTGCAGCCCCAGCACCGAGCCTTGCGGCACTCTACTCACCACTGCCTGCCATTCTGAAAAGGACTCGTTTATTCCTACTCTTTGCTTCCTGCAAATCTATCCCAGGTTATTGAGGGAGGCGAAAGAGAAGATTGCAGAGGCCTTGATTTCTTTGTTTCTCCTCTGGCCACAGGCGAGATCCCAGAGGACTGGAGAGTGGCTAATGTTATTCATTTGCTTAAGAATGGAAGCAGAGCGAATCCCGGGAACTCTAGGCCAATGAGCCTACATCATTGGTAGGGAAATTATAGGAGAGGATTCTTTGAGATGGTATCAGCTTTCTCTGGATATCCAGCATAGCTTTGTACGCAGCAGGTCGTGCCTTTCTAACTTGAAATAGTTTTTGAGGAGATGATAAAGGAAATTGATGAAGGTAGAGTTGTGAATGTGGTGTAGATGGGTTTTAATAAGGCTTTTGATAAGGTCCCTCATGTTAGGCTGATCATGATGATTTTTTCTTATGGCTTATTCATAGCTGGAGTTCTATGTCCAGTGGAGTTCCACAGGGATCTGTTCTGGGATGTCTAGTGTTTGTGATATATTTATATACATATATAAATGACCCTGGATGTAATGGTTTGGTGAGTGAGTGTGGCGACGCTGCCAAAATTGGAGGAGTTGCAGACTGTTTGGAATGCTGTAATGCTGTCAGAATATACACCACTCACAGTGTAGACCACTAGCAGAAATGGCCAGAGAAATGGCAGATGGAGGTTAATCTGAACAAGTGTGATGTGTTGCACTTTGGGAGGTTGAATGTTAAGGTAAGAATACAGTTAATGGCATTTAGCTTAACAGCATTGATGTTTAGTTTAGTTTAGAGTTGCAGCATGGAAACAGGCCCTTTGGCCCACGCCGACCTGCGATCCCTGCACATTAACACTATCCTACACCCACTAGGGACAATGTTTACATTTACCAAGCCAACCGTGACCGCTGTGCAGAGGGATCTTGGAGTCCAAGATCATAGCTCACTGAAGGTGGCAGCACAAGTAGACAGGTTGGTAAAGAAGGTGTATAGTATACTTGTCTTCATTACTAGGAGCATTGAATATCAGAGTCATGATACAATTCTATAGGACATTTAGTCGACATTTGGAGTGTTGTGTGCAGTTCCTGTCGCCCCATTACAGGCCCCTATTGTCTATTGTCTATTGTCTATTGAAAGATATAAAGGCTTTGGAGAGGGTGTAAAGGAGGTTTGCCAGAATGTTGCCCAGATTAAAGTGTTCCAGCTATAGGGAGCTGAGATTGTTTTCTGGAACATCAGAGGTTGAGGGAAGACTTGAAAGAAGTCTATAAAATGATGAGGGATATAGATAGGGTAAATAGTCAGAATCTTTGTCCCAGGATGGAAGTGTCCAACACTAGAGGGCATAGCTATAAGATGAGAGGGGGAAAGTTGAATGGAGATGTGTGGGGCAAGTGTTTTTACACAGAGAATGGTGGGTGCCTGGAAGACACTGTCAGGGGCGATGGTGGAGGCAGATAGGATCGGGGCATATAGGAGGCACATGGAATGGAGGGATATGGATCATGTACAGGCAGATGAGATCATGTTTGGCCCAAACATTGTGGGCCAAAGGGCCTGTTCCTGTGCTGTACTGTTCTACGTTTCTGAGAAACCCATCATGATGTTTGATTGCAATTAATTATACCAAGTAAAATATTTATCATTATTTAAAAGCACCATAAATGAACACCACTAATGCATTTTATTGGTCGTGGCTGTGTTCTGCAGCTGGTGCTCACCGGCAGTCTCTCCGTTTTTTTTGTTGTGTTTTTTAGTCAATGTTGATGTTAAATGTACGTTTTGTTTTATTTTTAATTCTGTGTATGTAGGGGGGTGGTGGGGGGGTTGGGGGAAACCTTTTTTTAAATCTCCTCCTCAACGGAGATGCGACCTTTACCGTGTCGTATCTCCGTTCGCGCTACGGCCTAACATCGTGGAGTCGGCGGCCTCCAGCTGGGATCGACCTCAAAGACTCCGGTCGCAGGGCCTGGACTTACCATCTCGGAGGCTTCGGCCGTGGGCCCTGCAGACCGCAACATCTGGAGTTCGCAGGTCCCTGGCTGGCGACCGGCTTTTGGGAGCTCCAGCCGCAGCAGCTTCGACCGCCCCGAAGCACGAGGCACGATCAACCCGCCCGCAGGCCCTTCATCACCCTGCGTGGCTCGGCCGCAGCACTTTACATCGCCCGGTGGGGGCTCAGGACTCTCATCGCCCTGCGTGGCTCGGCCGCGGCATTTTCCATCGCCCGGTGGGGGCTCAGAACTTTCATCGGCCTGCTCGGCTCGACCCTGGGACTTTCCATCGCCCGGTGGGGGCTTCAAGGGGTTGGGAGCCTCGACTGCCTCGTGGCGCCACGGGAGAAGAACGAGGAGGAGATAAGACTTTGCCTTC
This sequence comes from Rhinoraja longicauda, assembly GCF_053455715.1. NCBI lineage: Eukaryota > Metazoa > Chordata > Chondrichthyes > Rajiformes > Arhynchobatidae > Rhinoraja > Rhinoraja longicauda. Next base: position 41,332,821 of record NC_135972.1, read on the forward strand.
CATCACAGTGAGGGTATGCCTAGAGCAATCACTGTGATGGCTGTTTTGTGTAAAAAATTGTATCTGTGTGTCTTGTGTTCTTTAATGTCTACTGCTGGACCCTGACGTGAGAGGACGCTGGCGTTGAGTATTCGCCGCTTTTCCGTCAGGATAGTTTGTCTGTTTGTCTGTTTGTTTCTATGTTAATTGTATTTGTAAAGCGCTTTGTGCATGTGTTAAGGCGCTATATAAAATAAATATATTATTATTATTATTATTATTATATGCAAAAATTGCCACATCGGTTTCTGTGCTGTGTCTCTAAACTAAGTCAAACATCTCATCATTCAAATGATCAGGCTATCCTTCGATCGCAAGATTATTCAGTCATATATTCATTATTAATTCAACTTTACACATTTATTTTAATGGTAATTCAAAAGGGAAAATGTAAATCCATTCACTTGCAAATGTAACTGCATGCCAAGTTGTCGATAGGGCAAATAAGCTTTGAGGCCAATGTAACAGACTATTTCTGTACTTGAAATTATGTACGTAGAAGCAGCCTCTCAAAGATTCTAGCTGATACTGTGTCTCCCACACGATTTGGCTAATTGAAAGTCCATTGTATTTTGACAAGCTGACTTTCAGCAAGCATCAAAGTTGTCTCATCTGGCAATTGGTTATGTAAATTTGAAGAGAATTAGGGATAAGGGGGATTGAGTGGGGGGGGGGGAGTGAGAGTCCTAGATCAATACAGGCTTTGGGTCCGTGGCTCGCTCTGACCACAGCGCTGGTGCCACTGCGCCGAGGTGAGTGGCACCCTCTCGCTTTTCCTGTCTCTTCTCTACGGGGAATGGGTCCACTTGTATATATTACTAAACCTCTCATCTTGTATATATTGTGATGTCTTGAGAGGTCGGGAGCTTTTCTCTTGAAGGTTGGGAGGTGTGGGTGCCGGAAATGAAGACAGAATAGTACTTGTTTTCAAACTTAAATTCTATATATTTAGTCTTTTCCAAAAACAGGTAAACTTAATTGTTTGCAGACAGGTACACAAAACCAAAACAGGTAGTTAAATCAAAACTGTAGCTTGCTGCCTTCTTACAAAATATAACTCAAACACTGCTTCTCTCCCTGTCTGTCCGCTCCAGTCGTTGTCTCTCCCTGTCTGTCTGCTCCAGTCGTTGTCTCTCCCTGTCTGCTCCAGTCGTTGTCTCTCCCTGTCTGTCTGCTCCAGTCGTTGTCTCTCCCTGTCTGCTCCAGTCGTTGTCTCTCCCTATCCGCTCTAGTCGTTGTCTCTCCCTGTCTGCTCCAGTCGTTGTCTCTCCCTGTCCGCTCCAGTCGTTGTCTCTCCCTGTCTGCTCCAGTCGTTGTCTCTCCCTGTCCGCTCCAGTCGTTGTCTCTCCCTGTCCGCTCCAGTCGTTGTCTCTCCCTGTCCGCTCCAGTCGTTGTCTCTCCCTGTCCGCTCCAGTCGTTGTCTCTCCCTGTCCGCTCCAGTCGTTGTCTCTCCCTGTCCGCTCCAGTCGTTGTCTCTCCCTGTCTGCTCCAGTCGTTGTCTCTCCCTGTCTGCTCCAGTCGTTGTCTCTCCCTGTCTGCTCCAGTCGTTGTCTCTCCCTGTCTGCTCCAGTCGTTGTCTCTCCCTGTCTGCTCCAGTCGTTGTCTCTCCCTGTCTGTCCGCTCCAGTCGTTGTCTCTCTCTTTAAATATACTGCTTCCCTTCCCTTTTAGCTCTCTCACTGAGGCAATCAGCTCATCTGGTTCAGCTGGGCAGCAATCAGTGTCAGCAGCAGTCAGCAGCAATCAGCGTCAGCAGCAATCAGCGTCAGCAGCAATCAGCGTCAGCAGCAATCAGTGTCAGCAGCAATCAGTGTCAGCAGCAATCAGTG